>NC_073403.1:6602122-6717122 GCF_028641065.1 Leucoraja erinaceus
GGGAGACTGGTGATACGTGTACAGTTCCACGTCCCACTGCCCTGACCCCCTCCCCTTCTTACTGCTCTCTCCCCCCCAGCCCCTCCTCCCCCCCCCCTCCTCCCCCCCGTCCCCCCCCCCCGATCCCCCACCCCGTCCCCTCAACCCCCTCTCCACTGCCCCTCTACCCCCACTCTCCTCAACTGTCCCTCCCCACCTCCCCACTCAACCCCCCCCCCCCACTCCCCCCCCCCCTCCCCCCCCCCCCTCTCCCCCACTCCCCACTTCCCCTCCCCCCCTCCTCCCCTGCCCCTCCCCCCCGCACTCCCCCCCTCTCCCCCCTCTAGCCCCCCACTCGCCCCCCCCCCTACCCCCCCCCCCCCTCTCCTCCTCCCCCCTCTCTCCCCCCCCCTCCTCCCCCCTCTCCCCCCCTCCCCCTCTCCCCCCCCACCCCACCTCCCCCTCTACCCCCCCCTCCTACCCTACCCCACTCCTGCCCCTCCCCTCCCTCCCCTCCCCCTCTCCCCACTCCTCCCTCTCCCCCTCCACTCCCCCTCCCCCCTCCCCCTCCCCCTCTACCCCCCTCTACCCCCCCCTCTACCCCCCACCTCCTCTCCTCCCCTCCCCCCCCTAAACCCCCTCCCACCCCTCTCCATCCCCCCCCCACCCTAAGTACAGTGGGGGTTGAGAATGATCAATGTGGTGGCGATGTGGAGTTCAGTTTATTGTCACGTGTACCGGGTGCACAGTGAACAGCTGTTGTTGCGCGCTGACCAGTCTGAACAGAAAGACAACACACGGTTACAGTCGAGTCGTCCACAGTGTACAGATACATGATAAAGGGAATGATGAAGCCAGTAAAGTCCGATTAACTCTTTGGATCATCAATGAGGTAGATGGTAGTTCAGGACCATTCTGTAGTTGGTGGTAGGATGGTTCAGTTGCCTGGGAAGAAACAGCTGGGAAGAAACTGTCCCTGAATCTGGAGGTGTGCGTGCGTTTTCACACTTCTGTACCTCTTGCCCGATGGGTGGGTGAGGGGTGAGGTCGGCACAGACTGATCCCCTGTGTTTTCACCCCCAGTTCTGTGTGCAGAGAGGGTGGGACAGGTGACCAAGACGTACCGGGACATTGAGGCGGTCACACACCTGTTGGAGGAGGTGAGTCTGATCATGTGTGTGCGTGTGTATGTGTGTATGTGTGTACACATAGAATAGAACAGAATAGAATGCCTTTTAGTGTCATTCAAACAGCTTGGTTTGAACGAAATTTCATTCCTAGTCTTAACAATTACAAAAAATCCCAAGACACACACTTAACACAATTTGCACAGACATCCATCACAGTGAATCTCCAACATCTCCTCACTGTGATGGAAGGCAAAGTCTTATCTCTTCCCTTTGTTCTCCTCCCGCGGTCCAGCAGTCCAACTGCAGCGTCGAGGCGACTGGGGCTCCCGATGTTACAGCCCCCGGCGGGCGATGGTAAGTCCCGCGGCCATTTAAGCCGCGCTGGGCGTTGTTAGGCCCCGCTCCGAATCATTTAAACCCCGTGAGAAGTTGCCGTTGCGGGAGCTCCGAAAAGCGGTCTCCCACCAGGGACCCGCGAGCTCCCGATGTTCCGGTCCACCGGTAGCCTCTGAAACTCCTAAGTCGGGTCGAAGCCGCGCACCACCACAGTTGCTCCCGTTCCGAAGTCGGTCAGCTCCACGATGGCGAGTCTGCAGCCTCCGTGACTAGAGCCCTCAGTTTGGTTCCGGTTGGAGGCCCAACGACATCGGGGAACCCGACAGGGAAAAAGGTCAGGTCCCAAAACAGGGAAGAGATTAAACGGTTTCCCCCCCCCCCCCACCACATATACACAGCTAAAAAATAATTAAAAACTACAATCAAAAACATACATTTAACGAGACAAAAATTAAAAAAAAGACAGACGGACTGCAGTCGAGCCGTTGCCATTCAGCACCACCACAAAAAAACCCAAAAAACAGTCCAGCACAGGAACAGGCCCTTCAGCCCACAATGGCAACATCCATCATGATGCCAGATCAGACGGATAGTCTGAAGAAGGGTCTCGACCCGAAACGTCACCAATTCCTTCTCTCCACAGATGCTGCCTGTCCCGCTGAGTTACTCCTGCATTTTGTGTCTGACTTTAGTTCAGTTTGGTTCAGTTTAGTTTAGAGATACAGCGCAGAAACAGGCCCTTCGGCCCACCGGGTCCGCGCCCGACCAGCGATCCCCGCACACTAACACTATCCTACACACACTAGGGACAATTTACAATTGATACCGAGCCAATTAGCCTACAAACCTTGCACGTCTTTGGAGTGTGGGAGGAAACCGGTGATCCCGGAGAAAACCCACGCAGGTCACAGGGAGCACGTCGTACAAACTCCGCACAGACAGCAGCGGTAGCGGGAATCGAACCCGGGTCTCTGGCGCTGTGAGGCAGCAGCTCTACCCGCTGCGCCATCGTGCCACCCATATGTAAAAAAATAATTTCACTATGGCACATGTTAATAAAAGCATTGTGAACTTCATCTGCACCCTCTCCAAACTCCCGGAGAGGGCTCATTCTGGACCCTCTACATGCAGAGAACACTCCGGAAAACCAGGGGGTGGGGGCGACTGAGACAATGTCAGTGAGTGTCTGGGGGGGTGGGGGGGGGGGTCTCTCCCTCTGGGGGGCTCTGGTAGCCTCCTCCTGGGGCTCACTCTCAATGGAGGGGGCCTCTCCTTTCCGCTCCTGCCTCCTCTAGTCAGAGTGGGTGTTGAATCCCGCTGGGATTCTGTGGATGCCAAAGGTCTCCCTCCCCTGTACCTCCTCCCCGCTTTCCAGACCAGAGTAGAATAGATCCCCCTCCTTGTGGATTCGTCTTCAGTGTCCTCCCCTCCCCCTCTCGGGAGAAGGCACTCCCCCTTCTCCGCTCCCCTCAACTCTCTCCTCTCCCCACTCCTCTAGATCCTCCCGTGATTGAATCCTGTCCCCGCTCCCCGAGTCTTGTCCGAATGCGCGCCCCTCACGCCCCGCCCTCTTCCTCCTCCACCCATCGCTAACCTCTCCTCCTCCTCCCCGACCCTCCTCCTCCTCTCCTACTCTCCTGGAGTGCTCCTCGAGGGGGGGGATCCCCTTCATTTCTAATCCTCGGCCCTCCTACAGAAACACGAAGAGAACCACCGGGAAGAAAACACCTAAAGGAAGGGAGAAACCCCCCTCGGATGAAGTGATTCCACTCGACTCTTTGGACCCTGCTGGCCCTCCCCTCATCTCTTCCGGCCTCCCCCCCCTCCCATGAACCTCCCTAGCTCTCCTCCTCCTCCCCTCAATGAGCGACTGGAGTCTGAATGCCTCTCCTTCCTAGAAGTTGAGCCCTCTCCTTGCCCCTCCTAGATCCTCCTTTCAGATGGAAGATTTGAACCAGATAGGGGAATAGGAAGGACCTCCGAACGTCATCGTTCTCCCTCCAGGAGAAGTTCCACCTCATGATCTGATGATGAGGTGTAGAAGCGAGAATCTCCCTGAGAGCTCCACGAGTAGGTCCCCCTCCTCCTTCCTGGCGTTCAAGGGGATCCCGTCTCCCGAGCCTGCTCTGAGTGGGAGACCTCTCTCTCTGGAGACTCTCCTCGGTCCAACCTGATAGGAATCCATCTGATGAAGTCCTCCTCCAAAGTCTCTCCTCCTCCTCCCTCTCCTCCCCGCTCCTCCTCCCTCTCCTTGGCTCCCTTCCACCAAGGGTTCCTCCCCACTCACCTCTCTCCTCTCCCCCCCTCGCGCCTCTTCCCTCTCCTCCCCGCACTCTCCTCACCCTCCTCACTCCTCCCTCTCCGTCCTCAACCTCCCCTCTCCCTCCCAACCATCCCCTCTTCCTCCTCTCCAGTCTCCACATTCCTCATCTCCCTCCCCCTCTCCTCTCCCCTCTTCCTCCTCCTCCCTCTCCCTCTCCTGCGTCTCCTCCTCCTCCTCTCTCCCCCCTTCCCGCCTCCATCCTCCCTCTCCCCTCCTTGCTCTCATTTCCTCCCCTCATCGCTCCTCTCCCTCTCCTCGTCCCCCCTCTCCCTCTCCTCCAGCCTCTTCTCCTCACCCTCCCTCTCTCTCCTCTCCTCCCCCACCCTCATCACCTCCCCCCCCTCCACCCCCTCTCCCCCCCCTCTCCTCCCCTCCTCTCCCCCTCTCCCTCCTCCTCCTCCTCCTCCCCCATCCGCTCCCCTCCCCTCAAACTCCCCCTCATCTTCCCCTCCACCCTCCTCTCCTCTCCCCCCCAACCCCTCCTCCCTCTCCCCCCCCTCCTCTCATCCTCCACTCCCTCCTCCCCCTCTCTCTCCCCTCATTATCTCCTCTCCTCCCCGACCATCCTCTTCGCTCTCCTCCCACTCCCCCCCTCCCCTCCCTCCTCCTTCTCTCTCTCCTCCCTCGCCCTCTTCCCTCGCTCTATCCTCTCCTCCTCCTCTCCCTCCTCCCCTCCTCTCCTCCCCCTCTCCTCCTCTCCCCACCCCTCTCCTCTCTCCCCCCTCCCTCTATCTCTTCTCCCTCCCCCTCTCCCTCTCCTCTCCCCTCCTCCCATCTCTCCTCCTCCCTTCCACTCCTCCTCCACCCTCCTCCCTCTCCCTCTCCTCTCCTCCATCTCCTCTCCCTCCCTCCTACCGCCCTCCCTTCCCCCCCTCTCCCCCCCTCTCCTCCCCCTCCTGCTCTCTCCCCTCCTCTCTCCCTCTAACTCCCCCTCCCCCTCCCTCCCATCCTCTTCCTCCTCCCCCTCCTCCTCCACTCCTCCCGCCTCTCCCCCTCCTCTCTCTCTCCCCCTCCCCCCTCTCCTCTCCTCCCTCCCTCCCCTCCTCTCCTCTCTCTCTCCCCTCTCCTCCCCTCCCCCTCCTCCTCCTCCCCCCTCTCCTCTCCTCTCCCTCTCCTCTCCTCTCTCTCTCTCCCCCTCCTCTCTCCTCCTCTCCCCCTCCTCCCTCTCCTCTCCTCTCTCTTTCTCTCCTCTCTCCCTCTCCCCTCTCCCCTCCCTCCCTCTCTCCTCTCCTCCCTCCTCTCCCTCCTCCTCCTCTCTCTCTCCTCCTCTCCCCCTCCTCCTCCTCCCTCTCCCTCTCCTCTCCCCTCTCCTCTCCCCTCCTCTTCTCTCCTCTCTCTCTCTCCTCTCCTCCTCTCTCTCCTCTCTCTCTCCTCCCCTTCCTCCTCCTCCCTCCCTCTCCTCTCCTCTCTCCTCCCTCTCTCCCTCTCCTCCCTCCTCTCCCCCTCCTCCTCTCTCTCTCCCCTCCTCTCTCTCTCCCTATCCCTCTCTCTTTCTCTCTCTCCCCCTCCTCTCCTTTCTCCCCCTCTCCCCCCCTTTCTCCTCTCCCCCTCTCTCCTCTCCCTCTCTCTCCCTCTCCTCCTCCCCTCTCCTCCCCTCTCCCCTCCTCTCTCTCCTCTCCCTCTCTCTCCCCTCTCTCTCCTCCCCTCTCTCCCCCTCTCTCTCTCCCTCCCTTGTCCATCCCTCCATCTCATCCCTCCCTATTCTCCCCTCTCCTCTCCATCCCTCCTCTATCTCTAATTCTCTCATTTTCTCTCTTCCCCTTCTCTCCTCTCCTCTCTCCCTCTCCTCTCTCTCTTTCTCCTCCCACTCTCCCCCTCTCTCCCTCTCTCCTCTCTATTCCTCTCCTCTCTGCTCTCACTAAGTCAGTCTCCCTCTCCCTCTCCTCTCCCTCTCTATTCCTCTCCTCCCACACTCTCCCTCTCTCTCCCCCTCTCCTCTCCTCTCCTCTCTTCTCTCCTCCTCTCCTCTCCTCCTCTTCTCTCCTCTCCTCCTCTCTCTCCCTCTCTCTCCTCTCTCCCTTTATATCCCTTTCTCTCTCCCTCTCTCTCCTTTTCTCTCCCTCTCTCTCTCCTTTCTCCCTTTCTCCTCCTCCTCTCTCTCCCTCTCTCCCTCCTCTCCTCTCTCTCCTCCCCTCCTCTCTCTCTCCTCTCTCTCTCCTCCTCTTCTCTCTCTCCCCCTCTCTCCTCTCCTCTCCTCTCCTCTCCTCTCCTCCTCCCTCTCTCTCCCTCCCTCTCCCTCTTTCTCTCCCTCTCTCTCTCTCTCCCTCTCTCTCCTCCTCTCTCCCTCTCCCTCTCTCCTCTCTCCTCTTCTCTCTCTCTCTCCTCCCTCTCTCTCCCTCCCCTCTCCTCTCCCCCCCCCTCCTCCCCTCCCCTCTCCTCCCCTCTCCTCTCCCCTCCTCTCCTCCCTCTCCTCTCTCCTCTCTTTCCCTCTCCTCCTCCTTCTCCTCTCCTCTCCCCTCCTCCCTCTTCCTCTCTCTCTCTTCTCCTCTTCCTCCTCTCTCTTCTCCCTCTCTCCTCTCTCTCTCCATCTCCCTCTCTCTCCTCTCCCTCTCTTCTCTCCTTCTCCCTCGCCTCTCCCCTCCCCCTCTCTCTCCCCCTCTCCTCTCTCCCTCTCTCTCTCCTCTCCCCCCTCTCCTCCTCCTCCCTCTCTCCCCTCCCCTCTCTCCTCCTCCTTCTTCCCCCCTCTCTCCCCCTCCTCTCCTCTCCTCTCTCCCTCCCTCTCTACCTCTACCCCCCCTCTCCACCCCCCCCCCCATCCATCTCACTCTCTCCTCCTCTTCCTCTCTCCCCCTCTCTCTCTCCCTCCTCTCCCTCCCTCTCCTCTCCCTCCCCCCTCTCCCTCTCTCCCCCCCTCTCTCCCCCTCTCCCCTCTCCTCCTCCCCCCCTCCCCTCTCTCCCTCCTCCCCTCTCCCCCTCTCTCCTCCCTCCCTCCCTCTCCCCTCCTCTCCCTCCCCTCCCCTCTCTCCTCTCCTCTCCTCTCCTCTCCTCCCTCCCTCCTCTCTCTCTCCTCTCTCTCTCCTCTCCCTCTCTTCTCTCTCTCCTCTCCCTCTCCTCTCTCTCCTCCCCCTCCTCCCCCTCTCCCCCTCTCCCTCCTCTCCTCTCCTCCCCTCTCCTCTCCCCTCTCTCCTCTCTCCCTCCTCTCTCCTCCTCCTCCCTCCTCCCTCCTTCCTCCTCCCTCTCCCCTCTCCTCCTCCCTCTCTCCTCTCTCCTCCCCCCCTCTCTCTCTCCCTCTCCTCTCCTCCTCTCTCTCCTCTCTCTCTCTCCTCTCCCTCTCTCTCTCTCTCTCCTCTCTCTCTCTCTCTCTCTCTCTCTCCTCTCTCCCCTCTCCTCTCTCTCCTCCTCTCCTCTCCCTCTCTCTCTCTCCTCTCTCTCTCTCTCTCCCCCTCCTCTCCTCTCCTCTCCTCTCCTTCCCTTCCCTCTCCTCTCCTCCTCTCTCCTCCTCCCCCCCCCCCTCCTCTCCTCTCCTCTCCCCCCTCCTCCTCTCCTCCTCTCCCCTCCTCTCTCTCTATCTCCCCCTCTCCCTCTCTCTCCTCTCCTCTCCTCCTCCTCCTCCCCCTCCTCTCCTCCCTCTCCTCTCTCTCTCCTCTCCCTCTCCTCTCCTCTCTCTCCCCTCCCCCTCTCTCTCCCTCTCTCTCTCTCTCCAGTGAGAGCGTCCAGAAACATTCAGACTCAGACAGATCTCACAGATACTAGAATCCCTCCTCCCCCCTCTCTCTCCCTCTCCGTCGCTCTCTCCTCTCTCTCTCCTTCTCTCTCTCTCTCTCCCCCTCTCCTCCTCTCCTCCTCTCTCTCTCTCTCTCTCTCTCTCTCCTCCCTCTCCTCTCCTCCCTCCTCTCCCCTCTCCCCCTCTCCCTCCTCCCCTTCTCTCTCCCTCCTCTCCTCCCCCTCTCCTCTTTCTCTCCCCCCCCCTCCTCTCCCCTCTCTCTCTCCTCTCCTCTCCTCTCCCTCTCCTCCCTCTCCCTCCCTCTCCTCTCTCCTCCCCTCTCTCTCCTCTCTCCTCTCTCTCTCCCTCTCCTCTCTCACTCTCCCTCTCTCTCCCTCTCCCTCCCCCTCTCCTCCTCTCCCCCTCTCTCCTCTCCCCTCCTCCTCTCTCCTCTCCCCTCCTCTCCTCCTCCCTCCCTCTCCCTCCTCTCCCCCCTACCTACCCCTCTCTCTCTCCCCCTCCTCTCCTCTCTCTCTCCTCCCTCTCCTCTCTCTCTCCTCTCCTCTCTCCCTCTCTCTCCCCCCCTCTCTCCCCCCTCCCCCTCTCTCTCCCTCCCCCCTCTCCTCCCCTCCCTCCCTCCTCTCTCTCCTCTCTCTCTCCTCCCCTCTCTCTCCCTCTCCTGTCCCCCCCTCCTCTCTCTCTCTCTCTCTCCTCTCTCCCTCTCTCCTCCTCTCTCTCTCCCCTCTCCTCCCCCCTCCGTCCCCTCCTTCTCTCTCTCCCCCCCTCTCTCTCCCCTCTCGCTCTCCCTCTCTCCTCCCTCTCTCTCTCCCCGCTCTCCGCCCCTCTCTCCCCCCCTGAAAATATTCATCGCCTCCTTTCTAAAGTTTGTCGTTCTTTATTTCTGAGGCTGTGACCCCTTCCTAGACTCTCCACTAAGTGGAAACTCCTCTCCACATCCACTTACCAGGTGTCCAATGAGGTAGATAGTAGTTCATCACTGCTCTCTGGTTGTGGTAGGATGGTTCAGTTGCCTGATAACAGCCGGGAAGAAACTGTCCCTGAATCTGGAGGTGTGTGTGCGTGTTAACACTTCTATACTTTTTGCCTGATGGGAGAGGGGAGAAGAGGGAGTGGCCAGGGCGAGACTGGTCCTTGATGATGCTGCTGGCCTTGCCGAGGCAGCGTGAGGTGTGGATGGAGTCAATAGGTGGGAGGTCGGTTTGTGCGATGGTCTGGGCTGCGTCCACAATTCTCTGCAATTTCATGGGGTCTTGGATGGATCTGTTCCTGTGATGCATCCCGATAAAAATGCTTCCTGTGGTGCATCTGTAGAAGTTGGTGAGAGTTGTCGGGGACTTGCCGAACCTCTTGAGCCTTCTGAGGAAGTGGAGGAGTTGGTGTCCCAACCTATCAGCGTCGCACGGTGGCGCAGGGGTAGAGTTGCTGCCCTTGCAGCCATGCAAGCGCCAAGACCAGGGTTCGATCCACTAGGGCGCTGTCTGTACGGAGTTTTGTACATGTCTCACGTGACCTGCTTGGGTTTTCGGAGTTTGAGACCTTAATGTTTCCTCCCCGTGACCAAAGACGTGCAGGTTTGTAGTTATCGGCTTGGTGTATGTGTAAAGTGTCCCTAGTGTGTGTAGGACCGTGTTAATGTGCGGGGATCGCTGGTCGACGTTGACCCGGTGGGCCTGTTTCCGCGCTGTACCTCTAAACTAAACTAAGGGACAGAAGTTTAGGGGTAACATGAGGGGGAACTTCTTTACTCATAGAGTGCTGGCTGTGTGGAATGAGCTTCCAGTGAAGGTGGTGGAGGCAGGTTCGTTTTTATCATTTAAAAATAAATTGGATAGTTATATGGATGGGAAAGGTTATGGAGGGTTATGGTCTGAACGCAGATGAATGGGACTAGGGGAGATTACGTGTTCGGCACGGACTAGAAGGGTCGAGATGGCCTGTTTCCGTGCTGTAATTGTTATATGGTTATATTATATGGTTAAATTATATACTCATCAGTCCATGAAATCTGGCGCTGGAGTCAAATATTTACTCCAAAATGGTGGAGTAACTCAGAGGGTCAGGCAGCATCTCTGGTATGAAGAAGGGTTTTGACCCTATCCTTTCGAGCCAGAGATGCTGCCTGACCAGCTGAGATACTCCAGCATGTTGTGTCCATCTAGGACTTCTCTACTCATCCCCAAAGTGAGTCCACTTCAGGAGCTCACTACTACAATCCAACAGGCCTTCTCCATCATCTCCTTGATCACCGTCTGCTTTGATCAGTCATTTTCACACTTCACCCTTCCACATCTCTAGTCTCCCCTCTCCCCCTGACTCTTGGCTTTGAAGAAGAGTCTCGACCCAAAATATCACCCATTCCTTCTCTCCGAGAGATGCTGCCTAACCCGCTGAGTTACTCCAGCATTTTGTGTGGTCTATATTTCGGTGGAAACCAGCATCTGCGGTTCATAGAACATAGAAAAATAGGTGCAGGAGTAGGCCATTCGGCCCTTCGAGCCTGCACTGCCATTCAATATGATCATGGCTGATCATCCAACTCAGTATCCTGTACCTGCCTTCTCTCCATACCTCCTGATCCCTTTAGCCACAAGGGCCACATCTAACTCCCTCTTAAATATAGCCAATGAACTGGCCTCAACTACATTCTGTGGCAGAGAATTCCAGAGATTCACCACTCTCAGTGTAAAAAATGTTTTTCTCATCTCAGTCCTAAAAGATTTCCCCTTTATCCTTAAACTGTGACCCCTTGTCCTGGACTTCCCCAACATCGGAACAATCTTCCTGCACATAGCCTGTCCAACCCCTTAAGAATTTTGTACGTTTCTATATGATTCCTCCTCAATCTTCTAAATTCTAGCGAGCACAAGCTGAGTCTATCCAGTCTTTCTTCATATGAAAGTCCTGACATCCCAGGAATCAGTCTGGTGAACCTTCTCTGTACTCCCTCTATGGCAAGAATGTCCTTCCTCAGATTAGGAGACCAAAACTGAACGCAATACTCCAGGTGTGGTCTCACCAAGACCCTGTACAACTGGAGTAGAAGCTCCCTGCTCCTATACTCAAATCCTTTTGCTATGAATGCTAACATACCATTCGCTTTCTTCACTGCCTGCTGCACCTGCATGCCTACTTTCAATGACTGGTGTACCATGACACCCAGGTCTCGTTGCATCTCCCCTTTTCCTAATCGGCCACCATTCAGGTAATATACATTCCATGACATCTGGCGTCATACACTACCTGTCCCACCTGTCCATGTCTCTCTGCCAGCCCTGAAGCCATGAAGCCCACCACAATCCCAGCGCCACACCACTCCACAATACGAGCAGAACCAGGATGGCGCGGTTGTGCAGCGGTTAGAGCTGCTGCCTCACAGCGGCAGTGTCCCAGGTTCGATCCTGACTACGGGTGCTGTCTCTACAGAATTTGTACCTTCTCCCTTTGACCCGCGTGTGTTTTTATCCGAGAGCTCCATTTTCCTCCCACACTCCAACGACGTGCGGGTTTGTAGGTTAATTGGCTTCGGTAAAATTGTAAATTGTCCCCAGTGTGTAGGATAGTGTTAGTTGTCGGCGTGGACTCGGTCTCTCACCTTTTTCCGCGCTGTAAATTTGGCCATTCTGATCTATCTTTCCCTCCCGCCCTCTCCCCTGGATGTGCTGAGGTTGTGTTGGGTGCTACCTAAATGCAGGACTGTCACCAACAATCCCCGGCCCAGTCCCACTGAGCCGTGGCTGGAGCGCTGAGGTCCAGCGCAGACTGACCGCTCTGACGTGCCGTCTGTGCCCCACTGCAGGCCGTCCAGTTGTCAGCGGAGACCCTGCAGTACGAGAACCAGGAGGAGGCGCTGGTGAGGGACTGCGTCAAGGAGCTGGGTACGATTGGTCAGATCCTCTGGGGTGGGGGTGGAGGGGGGAGTGGAGGGGGGAAGAGAGAGGGGAGTGGGCAGCGGTGAGAGGGGCGTGGGGGGGGAGGAGGGGGGGGGTGGTGAGTGAGGTGGGGGGGGAAGAGATTGAGGGATTGGCAGTGGTGAGAGGGGAGTGGGGGGGGAGGAGGGGGGTGTGGTGAGTGGGTGGGGAGTGGGGGGAGGGGAAGTGAGGGAGGGGGGTGTGGTGAGTGGGGGAGGGAAGTGGGGAAGGGGTGGTGATGTGGGGAGTGGGCCAGTCTGGTCACTGGACTGTGGTGTGTGTGTGTGCGGTGCAGGGGGTGAGCAGAGAGTGGCTGGGGAGTGTGTCGGAGGGAGCTGGTGGAGAGGATAGAGGACGGCAGGGAGGCAGCAGAAGATGGTCAGCGTGTTGCTGGCCCAGCTGGTGGAGTCGCAGCAGAAACTGCAGAGCGTATGGGGGCACCCCTCCCCCCTCCCCTCCCCCCCCACCCCCACTCTCCTCCCCCCACCCCCCCCCCCCCCTGACACCTGTCCCGCTGATTTACTCCAGCATTTTGTGTCTATCCCGGATGAGTCATTCCCAATACACAGCATTCCACGAATCCTGTCTCCGTCCTTCATTCCCACCACTCAGCTTTCCCGGACTCCGCTCCCAGATCCATCCATCCCATTGCACGGCATTCCCAGAACCAGTTCCATCAATCCCAACTCTCGGCGTTCCTGGAATCCAACCCCGGCAGCAATCCCATTACACAGCATTCCCAGATGCCCACACCAGATCCAATAATCCCGGCATTCCCAGTCCATCCCAGATCCAGCAATCCCGACTCCCGGCATTCCCCTCACCCATTTCGTCTCAGTACTAAATCCCAACACTCGGTCCCCTCCCACCTCCGCCAATCCCAACATTTGGTCGTCTCCGAATCTCATCCCGGTTTCACCCGCACACGATGAAGCCGAACAAACTCCGATTATTTTCCGTATATCAGTGCACATCGGAGAATGAAGAGTTGACCCAGGAGCTGGCCATGACCAGGGAGAGTCAGGAGCAACTGAGGTCAGAGGTGAGTGACAGTGACCCCCTGCCCCCCTGCACCCCGTGTCCAAGTGTACCCCTTCTCCACCAGTGCCCCGGCACTGCCAACCCCCCCCCCCCCCCCCCTGGGAACGGTTGCCATGGGGGGGGGGGGGTGGTTACCGAGAGGGGAGGGTGGTTGCCATTGGGAGGTGGTGGTTGCCATGGGGGGGTGGTTCCGTCGGGGAGTGGTTGCCATGGGGGGGGGTGGTGGTTTGGTCCATGGGGGGGTTTTCCATGGGGGGGGGTGTTTGGTCCGTGGGGGGGGGGGGGTGGTTACCATGGGAGGGGTCGGTTACCGTGAGGGGGAGGGCTGGTTTGCCGTGGGGGGTGGTTTGCCGTGGGGGAGGGCTGGTTGCCGTGGGGGAGGGCTTGTTGCCATGAGGGGGGGTGGTTGCCGTGGGGGGGGGTGGTTGCCGTGGGAGGGGTGGTTGCCCGTGAGAGGAGGGGTGTTGCCAATGGGGGGGGTGGTTGCCGTGGGGGGGGTGGTGGTTGCCATGAGGGGGGTGGTTGCCGGTGGGGGGGTGGTTGCCATGGGTGGTGGTGTTGCCGTGGGGGGGTGGTTGCCGTGTGGGGGGGTGGGTTGCCGTGGGGGGTGTGAGGGTCGTTGCCGTGGGGGTGAGGGGGTGGGGGGGTGGGTTGCCGTGGGGGGGTGGTGGTTGCCATGGGGGGGTGGGTTGCCATGGGTGGTTGGTTTTCCGTGCCGTGGGGGGGTGGTTGCCGTGGGGGGGTGGGTTGCCGTGGGGGGGGTGGTTTGCCGTGGGGGGGTGGTTGCCGGGGAGGGGTGGTTGCCGTGGGTGGGGAGGGGTGGGTTGCCATGGGGGGGGTGGTTGCCGTGGGGGTGTGGGTGGTTGCCGTGGGGGGGGTGGTTGCCGTGGGGGTTTGCGGGTCGGGTGTCGTGTTGGGGTGGGGGGGGTGGAGGCGGCTGGCCTGGGTGGAGGGGCTGAGGTACTGAGCGTTACTGTGATGTTGTCCAGGTGCGCTACCTGCAGGACAGGTACAGCCAGTGCGGGGCCATGCTGCACGAGGCCCAGGAGGTGATCAAGAACCTGCGCAACCAGACCGTCCCCAACAGCTGCATCAACCGCTACCTCACCGTGCCCATCTACCCACTGGTACGTAACGCGGACCCCCTGGTGAGGGACACAGTGGGTAGAGCTGCTGCCTCACAGCGCCAGAGACCCAGGTTCCACCCTGACTACGGGTGCTGTCTGTACGGAGTATGTACGTTCTCCCACGTGACCTGCGCGGGTTTTTTCCGGGTGCTCCGGTTTCCTCCCACACTCCAAAGACGGGCAGGTTTGTCGGTTAATTGGCTTGGCATGAAATGTATAATTATCCCTAGTGTGTGTCGGAAAGTGTTAATGTGCGGGGATCGCTGGTCAGTGCGGACTCGGTGGGCCGAAGGGCCTGTTTCCGTGCTGTATCTCTAAACGTAGCTAAACTAAACACCCTGATACATAACGCACGGATCCCCTGCCCCCTGCTCCCCGCATCACACGCCCCCAGGGCTGACTCAAGGAGTCACCCCTCACTCTACCCAAAGGTAGACACAAAATGCTGGTGTAACTCAGCAGGACAGGCAGCATCTCTGGAGAGAAGGAATGGGTGACATTTCCGGTCGAGACGCTTCTTCAGGCCGAGTCTGGATAGAGAGACAGAGAGATAAGGAAATGTAAGGTGTGAAAAGGAGACGTCAAAGGAGATGAAGTTCAAGGAAAGTGTAGAATAGATCGTTGTCTACTGGGAGAAGGTGACAACAAAGGCTACAGAGGAACCATTACATTTGGGGTGGCAGTCAGAGTGGCCGCAGAATTAGGAATGGGGTAGTATGGGTTTGGTAACTGGGCTGTGGACAATGTGAGTGGGTGTGGGACCCTCTGTCTTTGTTCTGCAGGATTCACTGGCCGCTGAGATCGAGGGGACGATGAGGAAAGGATTTCACGTGGATGCCACGGAATCTCTGGAGAACAGGTGGGAACGACAACACGGTCTGGGTACTGTACTCCAGTGCAGGCCCCCGCACAGCGCGGCACTCCCTCACCCCGTCCCCCCTCCCCCTCACCCCCCCCCCCCCCACCCCTGTCCCCCCTCAAACCCCCCTGTCCCCCTCCCCCCTGTCCCCCTCACCCCCCCGCCCCCCCTCCCCCCCCGTCCCCCCTCCCCCTGTACCCCTCCCCCCCCTGTCCCCCTCCCCCCCTCCCCCCCACCGCCCACCCCCCTCACCCCCGTCCCCCCTCCCCCCCACCCCCGCACCCCCCTCACCCCCGTCCCCCCTCCCCCCTGTCCCCCTCCCCCTGTCCCCCTCCCCCCCCCCCCCCCCCGTCCCCCTCCCCCTCACCCCCGTTCCCCCCCCCCCTCACCCCCGCCCCCTCCCTCCCCCCTGTCCCCCCTCACCCCTGTCCCCCTCACCCCTGTCCCCCTCCCCCTCACCACCCCCCCCCCCCCCCCCCCCCCCCCTCCCCCCTGTCCCCCCTCCCCCGCCCCCCCTCCCCCCGCCTCCCCCCTGCCCCCCCACCCCCGCCCCCCCCCCCCCCGCTCCCCACCCCCGCCCCCCCCCCAACCCCTCCCCTTCCCCCACCCCCCCCCCCCCTTCCCTCCTCCCCCCCCTTCCTCAACCCTCCCCCCTCCCCCCCCCCTCCTCCCCCCCTTCCCTCACCCCCGCCCCCCCGCCCCCCCCTTCCCCCCCCTCCACCCCGGCCCCCCCCTCTCCCTCACCCTCACCCAACCTCCCCGTCCTCCCCCCCCCCACCTCCCTCCCCCCCCCCCTCCCCCCCCCCCCCCCCCCCCCCCCCCCCCCCCCTCCACCCCCTCCCCCCCCCCCCCCCCCCCCCCCCCCCCCCCCCGCCCCCCCCCCCCCCCCCCCCACCCCCCCCCCCCCCCCCCCCCCCCCCCCCCTCCCCCCCCCCCCCCCCCCCCCCCCCCCCCCCCCCCCCCCCCCCCCCACCCCCCCCCCCCTCACCCCCCCCCCTCACCCCCGCCCTCCCTCCCCCCCTTCCCTGTCCCCCCCCCTTCCCACCCCCCTCTTCCTGTCCAACCGTCCCTGTGACCCCCTCCCTCCCTACCCCACTTCCCTCATGGTGTCCCCGGTATCCAGCCCTCCTTGGCTGACTGCAACCCCCAGTGGCATGGAGAACGACCCAAGGGTCCCCTCTGCACCCCGACACTACCCCACGCTGTGTGTTCCGCACCGGTGAACCCTAACCCAGGCCCTGCCCCGCCCCACCACCCCACCCCCACCCCCACGCCACCCCACCCCACCCCACCCCATCCCACCCCCCTCCATCCCCCTCATCCCACCCCGCCCACCCCAGCTTCCACAGCTCCCACCCCCCCCCATCCCACCTCGTCTCCTGCCCCACCCCACCCCCCCACCTCAGTCTCCGACCCACCCCATCCCACCCCACCCCACCCCACCCCCACCCCACCCCACCCCACCACCCCACCCACCCTCCCACCCCCCCTCCCACCCCCCCTCGTCTCACCCCATCCCACCCCACCTCATCCCACCTTCCCACCCCACCTCGTCTCACCCCACCCCACCCCACCTCGTCCCACCCCACCCCACCCCCCCGCCCTCATCCCCACCTCGTCCCACCCCACCCCACCCCCCCCACCCCACCCCACCTCATCCCACCCCACCCCGCCCCACCCCACCCCACCTCATCCCACCCCACCCCAAGCGGGAGAGGGCTCTGCCCGAGCCGGCCTGCCTGCCTGCCCCATTTTACCAGACTTATGAATTGCATATCCATTTCAGAAGTACATACGTGAAAGGAGCAGAATGAGGCCATTCGGCCCATCAAGTCTATACCGCCATTCAATCATGGCTGATCTAGCTCTCCCTCCTAACCCCATTCTCCTGCCTTCTCCCCATAACCCTGACACCTGTAATCAAGAATCTATCTATCTCTGCCATTAAAATACCCAATGACTAGGCCTCCAGTTACAATGAATTCCACAGATTCCCCACCCTCTGACTAAGGAAGTTTGTCCTCATCTCCTTCCTAAAGGAACGTCCTTTAATTGCGAGGCTGTGCTCTCTGGTCCGAAACTCCCCTAAATCTTGCCCCTGTTCCGTCTGTCGTGGAGCTGAGTTTCTCTCTGGTTTACTGCAGAGACGCGGGTGTTGAGCGGAGGTTGGGTGCCCCTGGCACCCCAGGGTGCCGCGACCTGGAGGCGGCCCTGCAGCGGTTATCGCAGCGGCAGGAGACGGACCAGGGCCGGGCCGTCTTCGAGCAGGAGAGGGAGGAGCGGCGGGCGGCGCTGCCCGGCGACGAGCCCGTGTCTAGCGGCCTCCTCACCCCGGCCGAAAGTGTCCTGTCCACGGGAACCAACTACTCTGGCTGCTCGGGGATGACCAGCCTCTCCTTCGGGTCACGGCCCGACAAACTGAAGATCGTCAAACCACTGGAAGGTGAGCAACCTCATATCTCACAACAACACCGAGCCTGTACTCGCTGCAAGTCAAGTCACTTATATTTCTATAGCACATTTAAAAAAACAACTCTCGTTGACCAAAGTGCTTCACATTAGTGGAGGTACTAACGTTATACAACAGTGCTTCATAGATTAAGTTCTTATAGAAACTTACAAAATTCTTAAGAGGTTGGACAGGCGGCTAGATGCAGGAAGGTTGTTCCCGATGTTGGGGAAGTCCAGAACAAGGGGTCACAGTTTAACAGTAAGGGGGAAATCTTTTAGGACCGAGATGAGGAAAACATTTTTCACACAGAGAGTGGTGAATCTCTGGAATTCTCTGCCACAGAAGGTAGTTGAGGCCAGTTCATTGGCTATATTTAAGAGAGAGTTAGATGTGGCCTTTGTGGCTAAAGGGATCAGGGGGTATGGAGAGAAGGCAGGTACAGGATACTGAGTTGGATGATCAGCCATGATCATATTGAATGATGGTGCAGGCTCGAAGGGCCGAATGGCCTACTCCTGCACCTATTTTCTATGTTTCTATGTTTCTAAGTACTTACATAAATACATGCATATAGCCCTCCCTCAGAGGACGTCAAGAAAGGCTTGAGAGTAAAGATGAGTTTTAAGTCTCGACTTAAAAGAGTTGATGGAGGGGGCAGTTCTGATGGGAAGGGGGATGCTGTTCCACAGTCTAGGGGCTGCAACCGCAAAGGCAACCTCGGTCGCCCCTGAGCTAATGTCTAGACCGCGGGATGTTCAGTAACCCACGAGTCGGCCGATCTGAGGGACCTGGAGGAGGTGTGGTGGGTGAGCAGACTATTGATGTAGGTGGGGGCAAGCCCGTTAAGGGCTTTGTAAACATAATGAAGGAGCTTGAAATTTATTCAGAACCGCACAGGGAGCCGGTGGAGAGAGGCCAGAATCTGGGTGATGTGGCCCCTTTTTCGCTGCCTTTTAGAAGAACGAGGGGGGGACCTCATTGAAATGTACAGAATGTGGAGAGGATGTTTGCAGTAGTGGGAGACTCAGTCTGAAGAAGGGTCTCGACCCAAAACGTCACCGATCCCTTCTCTCCAGAGATGCTGCCTGTCCCGCTGAGTTACTCCAGCATTTTATATCTATCTTCGGTGTAAATCAGCATCTGCAGTTCCTTCCTTGTGTGTGTTTGGACATTGTATTTATGTGAGTACATTGTGTGTTCATTCGCCCGCTCGCCCTCTCCCCCCCCCCCCCCCTCTCCCCCCCCTTTCCCTCCTCTCCCCCCCCTCCCCCTCCCCCTCCCCTCTCCCCCCCTCTCCCCCCTCCCCTCCCCTCCCCTCCTCTCTCCATCTCCCCCCTCTCCTCCCCCTCTCCCCTCTCCTCCCCTCCCCCCTCTCTCCCCCTCTCCCCCCTCTCACTCTCCTTCTCTCTCTCTCCTCGTCTCTCTCTGCCTCTCTCTCCCTCTCCCTACCTTTTCTCTCTCCCCTCTTTCTCCCCCCCTTTCTCTCTCCCCTTCCCTCTCCCTCCTCCCCCCTCCCCTCCCTCCCCCTCTCACCCCCATCCCTCCTCCTCTCCTCTCCTCCCCTTTCGCCCGTGTCCCCATCACTCCCCTCACACATCGGACTGTGCTTCTCTTGGTGCTGCCCTCCTCCTCCTGCAGGGTCCGCCACACTCCACCATCTGCAGCAGCTCGCCCAGCTCCCAACCTGGGCGGCATCCTGGAGCCACGGCCCGGAGTACTGACCAAGGACTTCTGCCAGCTGGACCCCAGCGGGGAGGTGTACAACCTGAATGACCTGGAGGAGGATGAAACCCCTTACTTCACCTTCACTCTACCCCCACCTGGCCGCAGCCCTGCCCCCTCCCCCCCCTCCTCCCAATACTGTGGTAAGCACCGGCTACCCCCCCTCCCACTAGTGCCTGCCCCTCCCTCTTCTCTCACTCCCCATGACGGCCCCTCACACCCTCCCCTGACCACCCCTCACCTCCTTTCTTCACACACACCACCCTCCTGAACACACCCCTCTTCTGACTGACCCCCCCCCCTCTGACACACACCCCTCACTGACACAGGCCCTTCGCCCAACGGTCCTCCCAACTTCCAGCGATCCCCTCACACTAACACTATCCTACCACACACTACTTTACAATTTTACATTTATGCCAAGCCAATTACCTCTTCACCTGCTGTCCTGTCGTCTTTGGAGTGTGGGAGGAAGCCGGAGCACCCGGAGAAAACCCACGCGGGTCGGGGGGAGAACGTACACACTCTGTACTGACAGCACCGGGTCCCTGGCGCTGGGAGGCAGCAGCTCTACCCGCTGCACCACCGGGCTGCCTGTGCTCTGGGTGTGTGTGACACCATAGTTTTACACTCCCCTCAGTCTGGCCCGTCTCTCATTACAGAAGCTGCCTACCACACGACCAACAGGCTGCCGGACACACAGTCCACCTACACAATAACTACCTGCCGTATAATGCACCCGTCCGACAACGCCTCCACCCTCACCATGAGGTAAGAGACCGGGGCCAGGGACCACAGAGGGAGGGGCCGCAGGGGAAGGGGCCAAAGGGGGAGGGGCCACAGGAGTGGGCCGCAGGGGGAGGGTCCCCAAGGGGAGGGGCTACACGGGGAGGGGCCAAAGGGGGGAGGGTCACAAGGGGAGTGGCTACGCGGAGGAGGGGCCTTAGGGGAGGGCCCACAGGGGGGGGCCAGGCCAAGCTACCTCAAGGTACAACCCCCCTGGTCCTCCACATCTCCTTCGTGGGGCCCACGGGGCAAGGTCCTTTCTGGGAGTGGCCACATGGGGGAGGGTCCACGGGGCCAGGTGCTGCAGTGGAGAGGGGGACACACGGGGGAGGGGCTATGCGGGGGGGGGGCAAAGGGGGAGGGGCCACAGGAGGTGGGCCGCAGGGGTGGGCCGCATGGGAAGGGTCCCCAAGGGGGAGGGTTCTACAGAGGGGAGGCAGCCAAATCCTCTGCAGGGTCAAAAGGGGACCTTCCTGGACACGGAGGAGGATCTTTAGAGGGGGCTCAGGGGAGGGCCCTCAGGTGGGAGGGGCCACCCCTTAAGGTACAGCAGTGGGAGTGGCCACTGTGGGAGGGGCCACGGGGGGAGGGGCCACTCAGTCTCCCGTACCTGCTGCAGTCCCCCTTCTCTTCACACTGGGAGGTCCTAACTGCATTGGGCCAAGAAGTGGCCCATCTGTGGAGAGAGGGAGATTCCATCTGGGGAGGTTGACTCTCTCGGGAGGGGCTTTATCCTGGGCTGGAGGTTGGTCCTGCCTTCCCAACATCGGGAACCATCTTCCTGATCTAGGGACCCCTTAAGGAGGGGCTATAAGATCCCCTCTCAAGGTTCTGCAGATGGGAGGGGAAACCATCTGGGGAGGGACCGTCTGGGGAGGGGCTCATGTGGGGAGGTCTCTGCACTGGGAGGGCCAATACAGTCTCTTCCTCAGGGCCAGGAGAATGGGGTCACCGAACATGTGTGACAACAACAGCAGGAGAGTTCTTTAGATGTTCCTTTTCCATGACTCCATTCGCTCTGAGCTGTAGAGAGAGGTTGAATGGGCTGGGACTCTATTCCCTGGAGCGCAGGAGGAGGATCTTATAGAGGTGTATAAAATGATGAGAGAAATAGATCGGGCAGATGCACAGAGTCTTGCCCAGAGTAGGGGAATCGAGGATAGAGGTTTAGGGTGAAGGGGAAAGATTTAATATAAAACTGAGGGGTAACTTTTTCACACAGAGGGTGGTGGGTGTATGGAACAAGCTGCCAGAGGAGGTAGTTGAGAAACTGGTGGACAGGTACATGGATAGGACGGATATGGGCCAAACCCAGGTTTCTGCACTGTAAGACTCTAAGAGTAGGCCACTCGGCCCCTCTAGCCTGCCCCCCTCTCTCCCCCTTCCCCCCTCCCCCCCCCCCCCCATCATAGACTTGATGGGCCGAATGGCCTGATTCTGCTCCGAAAACTTACAAACGTTTGGGGGAATGAAATGGTTCGTGACTGGCCCTTTGTCAAGGGAGGGGTTGGAGCAAGGGGAGTGAGGGGGGGGGGGGTGAGGGTGATTCCCCGCCTCCCTCCCCTCGACCCCCCCCGACTGACACCTCCCTACCTGCCCCCCACCAAATCTACAAACCCTTGCTCACCCTCCCTCCCCACCCCTTCACCTCTCACCCGCTCACCTCTCCTTCTCCCCTCTCCCTCTCCCTTGCCTTTCTCCTCTCTCTCTCTCTCCCTGTCCCCCATCTCTCTCTCCTTGTCTCTCTCTCTCCTTGTCTCTCTCTCCCTTCTGTCTCTCTCTCCCCGTCTCTCTCTCCTCTCTCTCTCTCTCTCTCTCTCTCTCCTCTCTCTCTCCCCATCTCTCTCTCTCCCCGTCTCTCTCTCTCTCCCCCCTCCCTCTCTCCCCGTCTCTCTCTCTCTCCCCGTCTCTCTCTCTCCCCGTCTGTCTCTCCCGCCTTCTTTCTCTCAACCGTCTCTCTCTCTCCCTAAAGACCCTTTACTCACTCTCTGTCTCTGTCTCTCTCTCTCTCCCCGTCTGTCTCTCTCTCCCCCCGTCTCTCTCTCTCCCGTCTCCGTCTCTCCCTCTCCCACAGCCCCCACCCACCTCTTCCCCCCTCTCAGGCTACAGCCCCCACCCCCTGGGGCCAGTGTGTGTTGCCAGAGGTTGCTAATGGTCCTGTTGTCTTTATCCCAACTGCAGGCGGCGAGGTCCGTGGTACAGGGGCTTGTTGAATGTTTTTAGGAGCATTGTCTCCCTGAAGTAAGAACTTCGCTGTTTGACCCTGAGTGTTGCCCCCCCCCCCCCCCCCCCCCCCCCCAGAATGCCTGCCTAATGTGTAAACCCTGTAGATGCCCCTCCCACCTCACCGCCCTTGCCCTGCAGCCTAGAACCCCTTCCCCCAACATGAACCCAGGTTTGTTTGTGTGGAGATGTTTGGTTTAGTTAGTTTATTGTCACATGTTGTGAGGTACAGTGAAAAGCTTTCTCTGTCTCTGTCACTGCCCTGTCACTGCGTCAGCCTGAGTTCATGTGTTTAGTTTTAGTTTAGTTTAGTTTAGCGATACAGCCTGGAAACAGGCCCTTGAGCCCATCGAGTCCGTGTCATCCAGTGATCCCAGCACATTAACACTATCCGACACACACTGGGGACAATTTACAATTTTACTGAAGCCAATTAACCTACAAACCTGCACGTCTTTGGAGTGTGGGAGGAAACCGGAGCACCCGGACAAAGCCCAAGCGGTCACGGGGAGAACGTACAAACTCCGTACAGACAGCACCCGTAGTCAGGATTAAACCCGGGTCTCTGGCGCTGTGAGGCAGCAACTCTACCACCTTCCCACCCCCTCCCAATTTCTACACAACACATTCCAGACGATAACCTTGTACCGCATCATTCAGCCCCATCTCCCCTCTCTTGCTAATATCCTTCATGGGATTGTGCAGAGTGGGAACAGGCCCTTCGGCCACATGAGTCTGTGCCAACCTAACTAGTCCCAATTGCCCGCATTTGGCCCATATCCCTCTGACTCTTTTCTATCCATGAACCTGTCCAAATGTCTTTTTAATGTTGGTCATTGTCCTCTGAGGTTTGAGACCTGTACCCATGTACCCACAATGTGAGGTTCCTCTGTCCTCCAACTCACCACCTTGTCCGGCCATTTCATTGGCATCTTTGCTGATCTCAAACCATCCCCAAATACTTGAGAGCCAATGAGTTCCTTTAACTGTGCAATAAGTGGTTTTACTGTACGAAGTGCCCGAAGGAATTTATTGATAAACCTTCACAAACAGGGCGGCACGGTGGCGCAGTGGTAGAGTTGCTGCCTAATAGCGCCAGAGACCCGGGTTCAATCCTGACTACGGGTGCTGTCTGTACGGAGTTTGCACGTTCTCCCCGTGACCTGCGTGGGTTTGTGGTTTCATTGGCCTTTCATTGGTCATGGTCGTTCAATGACTACAGTAGCATTGACACCATCTTGATGTTGGTTGATGAAGCTAGCCTAGTCTTTGTATTGTTGTGGATTTTGTTGAGTAATTCTGCCCATTTCCCCCCCCCCCTTTTCCAGTTGCCATCATTCGCCGAAGCCATCGTGCGGGACTTTAGCCAGACTGAGGCCCACCTCGTCCGACGGGAACCTGGAGCGAATGCGGCCCTTGTCATCCTGTGGGAACGTGAGCAGGTTCCGGCCGATCGTGTCGGCAGCAAGGCCCAGCGCTCTGGGCACCACCATGTCCAGCACCAGCTTCGAGGAGCTGCGGGCAGCCCAGTGCTCCGGCCACCGTCGCCGATGCCTGTCCGAGTCTGCCACCAACCTGCGGGAACACACGACCACCACCAGCACCTCGCTCGGCCTGGTCACTCTCCTGAAGGAGCATGGTATATCAGCTGCAATGTACAACCTGGTCTCCGACACGCCTGGCCAGTTGCATCAACACAAAGGCCCGTCTCCCGAGATACACATCAGCTGCTCTCCCACCTCCCCGTTTGATCTGACCTACACTCACCCCCCTCAACCTCCCTTCCTCACCTCCAACCTGGCCCGGACCATGCTGGAAGGGATGGGTCCCATTGAGGACGCAAGGAGGGGGAGGAGAGACCACGGCACATCTTCAGGAAACATCTTCAGCTTCAACCTGGTGGAGAAACTGAAGCGACTTGGGTTAGACAAGGTTGTGGCACGTGGCAGGGTGGACCCTGACAACAAGAGGCCCACGGCCAGCACATGAACAATGCCCCAGAAGACTTGTCCTTCCCCATGAACATTGACAGAGTATCAAGCTGGAAACCCTTCTTGCAACCTGACCTACTGCTCACCATGAGCCAGCATCGCTCCACACTACACTCGTTGCTGAAGACACTTGCCATTCTGCTTCGAGCTCCGCTTCCCAAACACACAGTTGTTTACAACAACAACAACAAATTAATTCCAAGAAAAACAATTTTCGCAACATTTAAATAATGCCCAGCAACGTCAGGCTTTGAAATGAGAATTATTGCATCAGGAGAAATGGTGTTTGAACTGGTTATAATACGGCAGCTGCATCTGCTGTGTACCACGGGGACTTGTTACATCAGTGGTCAGCAACGTGTTCCACATCTTCTGTGTACATCTGCATGTCCCTCTGTTCCAGCCTGGTTGCCAACACGCCTGGCCGGTTGCACCAACACCAAGGCCCGTCTCCGGAGATACAATCATTCTGCCCGGCCAGTCCACACCAACATCCTTGCATGTTTTATGTCCTTGCATGTCTAGGCTGGCAGAGTTTGCTATCACTTGACCAGTTGGTCTTCCCCCTCCAGCCACCCAGCCACTGTGTGTGTGTGTGTGAGTGAGGTGATGCTGCACAACTCCTGCACCAGTGACCGAGCCGTGCTCCCAGTCTGATCCCGATGGGCCGAGCGGTCTCGGAACCCAAAGTGGAAATGTTCTGTGTTTTTCAACATCGACATTTCTCAGCCCAACGAGGTTGACCCCCTCCTCTGTGCCCCCTCATTCACCTCCCCCTCCCTTTACTCTCTCCCTCTCTCCCCCCTCCCCCCCCCCTCTGCTTCTACCCCCTGCGGCCATTTCCTGTCCACTTGGTATCAGGCAACGTACATATGCATGTGTGTATATTTGCGTGTGTGTGTGTATGAGTGTGTGACGCTGCCGTGTGCAATGCTGCAGCCCCGTGCACCCCACACCCCCCTCAGTGGTCACACGCTCTGCCCCAGGCCTCTCCTTCCTTGCTCCGGGCGGTTCAGGTCCCAGCTCACCGCCAGATGTTCATCCCGACCCCGTGTCACTCAGCTGTGAGAAGCAGCATGCAGAATAACCCGTGGGTGGAGCAGAATGTGTTCTCTCCCCGCACCGCTCCGGGCACTGGGCGACGCGTGTGTTTGCTGTTTCACGGTCTCGGTCTCCCACGCTGCTAAAATAAACCCTTCCTTTGCAATCAGTCAGTTGTCCCTGGATGATTGGGCAGCGACTTGCCCGGTGTATCCGACACAACATCAGAGTTTAATCTTGTAAAGATTTGTAATTTTGTTAACGAATAAAGGAATAAAGAGACGGGTGTTGGTTTGATTTCCAGGTCCCTGCCCCTTGTGCCCCCCCCCCCCCCCCCCCCCCACACACACACACACAGAGCCTGTTCCCCACCTTCTCGCCCAATCTCTCCTCGTTCACACATCACTGTTCATGTCAGACAGACAGACACAAGACGACTCTCGACCCGAAAACCTCACCCATTTTCTTCTCTCCAGAGACGCTACTACCTGGCCCGCTGAGATACTCCAGCTTCTTGTTATCAAGAGAGAGTTAGATTCTTAGGACTAGCGGACTAACGGAATCAAGGGATATGGGGAAATGCAGGGACCGGGTACTGATTTAGATGATCAGCCATGACCATCTGATTTTTCACACAGAGAGTGGTGAGTCTGTGGAATTCTCTGCCTCAGAGGGCGGTGGAGGCGGGTTCTCCGGATGCTTTCAAGAGAGAGCTAGATAAGGCTCTTAAAAATAGCGGAGTCAGGGGATATGAGGAGAAGACAGGAACGGGGTACTGATTGGGGATGATCAGCCATGATCACAGTGAATGGCGGTGCGGGCTCGAAGGGCCGAATGGCCTACTCCTGCACCTATTGTCTATGTTTGTGTCTATCTTTGGTTCAAACGAGTTCAGGACCACTGTGCCACTTGGCCAGAGTCATTGCTCAGCCTCGTCTAGGTAGGTTTGGCCGTATAGATCTATCCGGCAGGGTATGCATTGACGGCGCTGAAGCAGAGATGTGAGGTATAATGGGTGGCGCAGCGGGAGAGTCGCCGCCTCACAGCGACACGGACCCGTGTTTGATACTGACCACAGGTGCTGTCTGTACGGAGTTTGCAAGTTGTCCCCGTGGGGCGTGAGTTTCCTTCCGGCGGCTCTCCGGTCCCACCCCCCCCCCCCCCCCCCCCCCCCCCCCCCCCCCCCCCCCACCCTAAAGATGTGCGGGTTTGTAGATTAATTGGTCCTTTGCAAAAGTAGGGAGTGAACGAGTAAGTGGGATAACATAGAACCGGTATGATAGGATGATCGATGGTCAGCATGCACTCGGTGGGCCGAAGGGCCTGTTTCCATTCTTGATCTTTAAACTAAACTGAAGTTGCGCTGTCCGTGCGGAGTTTATCCGTTCTCCCTGTGACCGCGTGGGTTTCCTACAGGTGCTCCGGTTTATAGGGAAATGTGCACTGCAAACCAGGGACAATTTATACTTTACCGAAGCCAATTCACCTACTGGCCCTTCGGCCCAACTTGTCCATGCCGACCAAGATGCCCAGCTAAGCTGGCCTTGTATAATTACGCACATTTGGCCCCATAATCCCTCGAAATATTGTTGTTGTACCTGACCCTACCTGGAAAAATATCCTGCTGCGATGTATCTGCTCTGGGAACTCGGTGAAATATCTCTCCCCGGCCCCGCCTCTCCCTCCCCTCCAATCTCCCCCCTCCCCCTCCCACCCAGCTTCCCTCCCCCTCCTTCTCTCCCACTCCCTGCCATCCCCTCTCCCTCCCCTCTCCCTCCCCTCTCCCTCCCCCCCCTTCTCCCCCCCCCCCCCCCCTCCCATCTCCCAGCCCCCCATTCTCTCCCACCCCCATCTCCCCGCCCTGCCCCCCCCTCTCCTCCTCCCCGCCCTGCCCCCCCCCCCCTCCTCCCATCTCCCATCTCCCCCCATCTTCCCTCCCCCCCTCCCATCTCCCCCCCCCCTCCCCACCTCCCTCCCTCACCCCCCCCCCCCTCCCCCCCCCCCCCCCCCCCCCCCCCCCCCCCCCCCCCCCCCCCCCCACAGTGTAGACGGACTCAGAGTGTGGTTCATACGCGCCGTTTATTAAAAGAACCAAAAATATCAAATTCTCAGAGCTAAATCACCAAGTGTAAACGTCGAATAATTCTGAATCAGGTCCCACAGCCGCATCTTTCAAGCGCTGTTTCTCGGTGAGAGGGACTGGGTCTCCGCGCTCGGCCGGTGGCGTCTGGGGGCGAGGGGAAGGAGCGCGTCCCGAGGGTCTTCTCTGGAACGGGAGTCTAGGAGTCCAGGTCATACTCCTCATCGACGCTGCGGCGACCGAAGTCCATCCAGCCCGTGTAATCCCGGTCGTGCATCTGGTGCAGGACGTCCCGCAGCTGGTAGCGGTCCGCCTGTTCCAGCAGCGCCGCTGTATCACCGCCAAACCAAGTACAGCAGGTGAGAAGTTGCCCCGAACCCCACCCCCCCCCCCCCACCCCCCCCCCCGCCCCTGTCCACAGACCGCACCCCCCGTCCACAGACCCCACCCCCCGTCCACAGACCCCACCCCCCCCCCCCGCCCCTGACCACAAGCACCACCCCCACCCGCCCTGTGTGTGGGAGCCGTCCCCTAGTGAGGGTCAGTGTGTGTGTGGGTCAGTGTGTGTGTGTGTGTGTGTATGTGTGTGTGTGTGTGTGTGTGAGTGTGTGTGTGTGTGTGTGTGTGTCAGAGTGTGTGTGTGTGTGTGTCTGTGTGTGTGTGTCTATGTGTGTGTCAGTGCGCGTGTCAGTCAGTGTGTGTGTGTGTGCGTCAGTGTGTGAGCCATTGTGTGTCACTGGTGCGTGTGTGTCAGTGTGTGTGTGCGTGTGTGTGTGTGTCCCACACACACTGACCCTCACTGGGGTCCACTGCCCTTTTTGGACTTTGCCCCCAGCTCCACCCCCTCACCATCCCCCCTCCCTCCCATCCGCTGTCCATGTGGGGGGAAGGGAAGGGGGGGGGAGCGGGGGAGGGGGGGGGGGGGTCGGCGGGTGGTCGCGGGGGGCGGGGGGGGGAGGGGGGGGGCGGCTGGGTCTGCCTACCTTCCTGGATCTGCGGCAACAGTCGGGAAACCAGCTCGTCGGTTCTGAGTGTGGCGGCGCGGCGGCCGAGCGAGCCTGGCCCGGCGGCCGAGGGCGATTTCCCGCCGCGCTCCCGGAGCAGCGCGCTGCCGCTACGGGGGCCGGACAGAGGCGTGGACAGGCAGCCTATGGCCAGCACCACCACCAGGAGACTGATGCACACCGTGTTGGTCATTTCTGTAAAAGACAAAGTACAAAAACTGGTCCGTAGCCCTGGGGCATAAACACACAAAAAAACACAGCACCAGGGACCCGGGTTCGACCCTGACCTCGGGGTGTGTCCCTTCTCCAAGTGACCGCGTGGGTTTTCCCCGGGTGCCCCGGTTTTCAGTACAACCCAAATGTTTGCAGGTTGGAAGGTTGCGCACCCCTAAATTGTCCTTGGTGTGTAGGGAGTGGATGTGTAAATGGGATAGCATAGAACTAGCGTGAACGAGCGATAGATGGTCGGCGTGGAATCGATGGGCCGAGGGGCCTGTATCCATACTGTATCTCTCTAAGGTCTAAGCAATGTGCTGGATTAACTCAGCGGGACAGGCAGCATCTGTGGAGAACATGGATAGGTGACGTTTCACAGAGTGCTGGAGTAACTCAGCGGGTCAGGCAGCATCTGTGGCGAACATGGATAGGTGACGTTTCGAGTCGACGCGATTGTTCGAGTCGACGCGGTTGTTCAAACTCAATTCGGAATCGGGACCCTGAGTCTGACCCGAACCGTCATCTGTCCGTTCCCTCCACAGATGCTCCCTGAGCCGGCACTCTCCCCGTGACCGTGTGGGTTTTCTCCGGATGCTCCACACTCCAAATACGTAGGTTTCGGTAAAACAATGTAAATTGCCCCTGGTGTGTAGGATAGTGTTAGTGTGCGGGGATCGCTGGTCGGCGCGGACTCGGTGGGCCGAAGGGCCTGTTTCCGTGCTGTATCTCTGAATTGAACTAAACAAAACTCCGCCTGGTAGAACTTGTCCTCACCCTCAACAGCTTCATTTTAGACTCCTCTCGCTTTATCCAAGCTGAAGGTGTGGCCACGGACACTTGCATGGCCCCAGCTCTGCCTGTCTAGGTTGGTCATGTCAAACTGGTCTTGTTCCAAACATAAACTAGCACCATCCCCTAACTCTTTCTCTGCTACTTCGACCACTGCATCGGTGCCGCCGCCTGCACACCTGCACAACTCGTTGACTTAGAAACATTAACATAGAAACATAGAAAATAGGTGCAGGAGTAGGCCATTCGGCCCTTCGAGCCTGCACCGCCATTCAATATGATCATGGCTGATCATCCAACTCAGTATCCTGTACCTGCCTTCTCTCAATACCCCCTGATCCCTTTAGCCACAAGGGCAACATCTAACTCACTCTTAAATATAACCAATGAACTGGCCTCAACTACCTTATGTGGCAGAGAATTCCACAGATTAACCACTCTCTGTGTGAAAAATGTTTTTCTCACTTCATTAACTGTACCACTAACTTCCACTCTGCCCGCAAGTTCACCTGGACCATCTCCGACACCTCTCTCCCCTTTCTCAATCTGTCTGCCTCCACCTCGGGGGACAGATTATCGACTGACATCTAGGAGGTAACATCTAGGAGGCGGTTTCAGTATTACTCTTCCCGCCTCTTGTTCCTTGCTCTGGATCGTGACACATCTGCTTGCGGCATCCGAGATCCGAGATCTTTCTTTAATAAACGTGGTTTACCCCTGCTGTCATAGGTGCCCCCCCCCCCCTCCCCCCCAACCACGTCTCCTCTGAGTCCCGCAGCTCTGCTCTCGCCCCTGCCCCCTCTCCCCTCCCCCAAGACAGAACAAGGGTAGAGTTCCTCTGGTCTTCATCATTCACCTCAGCAGCATCTGCGTCTCAGACATCTCAGTCTCCCGCCAACATAATCCCACCACCAATAAAATCTTCGCATCTCCACCCAATTCTGCTTTTCACGGAGACCGTGCCCTCCGCAACTCATCTCTCCCCATCCTGCAGTTGTACAGGGCCCTAGTGGGACCACACCTGGAGTATTGTGTGCAGTTTTGGTCCCCTAATTTGAGGAAGGACACTCTTGATATTGAGGGAGTGCAGCGTAGGTTTACAAGGTTAATTCCCGGAATGGCGGGACTGTCATATGCTGAGAGAATGGAGCAGCTGGGCTTGTACACTCTGGAGTGTAGAAGGATGAGAGGACATCTCATTGAAACATATAAGATTGCTAAGGGGTTTGGACTCGCTAGAGGCAGGAAACATGTTCCCGATGTTGGGGGAGTCCAGAACCAGGGGCCACAGTTTAAGAATAAGGGGTAAGCCTTTCAGAACGGAGACGAGGAAACATTTTTTTCTCACAGAGAGTAGTGAGTGTGGAATTCTCTGCCTCAGAGGGCGGTGGAGGCAGGTTCTCAGGATGCTTTCAAGAGAGAGTTAGATAGGACTCTTAAAAATAGCGGAGTCTGGGGATATGGGGAGAAGGCAGGAACGGGGTACTGATTGTGGAAGATCAGCCATGATCATATTGAATGGCGGTGCTGGCTCGAAGGGCCGAATGGCCTACTCCTGCACCTATTGTCTATTGTCTACTGTAACCCAAAGCACCCTTCCCCAGGTACTGTGCCTTGCAAGGGCGACACCTCTCCCTATACCCCCCCCCCCCCCCCCCCCCCCACCTCCATCCAAGAAGCTTGCCGTCCTTTCAGGCGAGGCAGAGGTTCACTTGTACCTCCCCAACCCCAGTCACTGCAGCTGCTGTTCCCGACGTGGCCTCCTGTACATCGGCGCCTCCTCGCTTGCCAAAGTGAGGCCACACGCAAACTGGAGGGACAGCACCTCGCGTTCTGCTTGGGAGCTCACAACCGTTAGAAATCTTGTGTTGGACCCGTCCCCCAGTGTGGGAGAGTGTGTGTGAGGGCCAATGTGAGGGTCAAGGTGTGGGTCAGTGTGTGGGGGTCAGTGTGTGTGTGTGTGTGTCAGTGTGTGTGTAGGGGTGTGTGTGTGTGTGTGTGTGTGTATGTGTGGTGTGTGTGTGTGTGTGTGTGGGTGTGTGTGTGTGTGTGGGTCAGTGTGTGTGTGTGTGTGTGTGGGTGTGTGTGTGTGTGTGTCAGTGTGTGTGGGGGTCAGTGTGTGTCAGTGTGTGTGTGGGGGTCAGTGTGTGTGTGGGGGTCAGTGTGTGTGGGGGGGGGTCAGTGTGTGTGGGGGTCAGTGTGTGTGTGTGGGTCAGTGTGTGTGTGTGTGGGTCAGTGTGTGGGGGTCAGTGCGTGTGGAGCTATACTCCAGAGCCTGTAGAATGTCCTGGAAAGTTAATCAAACTACCAGAGGAGAGACCACTTTGGGGGACATGGGGTCACAATATCCCGCGTGTCCGTGGATCCGGACATTCGTGCTGTCCGCGCTCGTAGTCCGGCCAATGTCGGGACTCAGCTGCCTGTGGAAACCTCCGGGTTGGTCGCCCAGCTGTGGAGGTCAGCGTCTCAGAACCCCTCGCTGGGAATGAGAGACCCCCCCCCCCTTCCCCTTCCCTCGGCTTCACTGAAGGATGGAAACTCTAGCGAGAACTATAAATGTGGGCACAAGCTACAGAGAACCCGCAGTCAGAGAGAGAGGGGGGTGGGGTGGATGGAGAGAGGTGAGGAGAAGAGAGGTAGAGGAGAGGCAGAAGGAGTTAGAGGAAGGTGGACGGAGATAGACAGATATACAGATACAGTTAGAGCCACCTGTCCACCGCTCACCAGTTATTCGCTCTGTCTCTCTCCTTGGTCCTGATCTTCGCTTCTGCTCCGCTCGCTGTTTATCCCACACGCTCCCGGCACCCTTTTATACACCCACCAGCTGACGTGTCTTCACTTAAACACGGGGGGAAAGGTTAATAAATTAATAAATAACAAAAATGAGTTATCTGCGTCACTTGGACTTCAAATCTCTTCCGAAACCTCTCAACGTCTATTTGGAAGAGTCGGGCGTTGATAGCGCGTCCAATTCGTTTTAGTTTTCCGATGGAACCCCAGAAAGCTTCGAGCTTCCAGGATGAGCCCAGTGACTCCATCTCAATGCAGGAATAACCCGGCCCACTGCTCTCTCCAATAGTGAGCGCTTTCGTGGAGGCCAAGTCAATGGACATTTTAAAAGGCAGAGATAGAAAGATTCTTGATTAGTGCGGGTGTCAGCGGTTATGGGGAGAAACATAGAAACGTAGAAAATAGGTGCAGGAGTAGGCCATTCGGCCTTTCGAGCCTGCACCGCCATTCAATATGATCATGGCTGATCATCCAACTCAGTATCCTGTACCTGCCTTCTCTCCATGCCCCCTGATCCCTTTAGCCACAAGGGCCACATCTAACTCCCTCTTAAATATAGCCAATGAACTGGCCTCAACTACATTCGGTGGCAGAGAATTCGAGAGATTCACCACTCTCAGTGTAAAAAAATGTTTTTCTCATCTCAGTCCTAAAAGATTTCCCCTTTATCCTTAACCTGTGACCCCTTGTTCTGGACTTCCCCAACATCGGGAACAATCTTCCTGCATCTAGCCTGTAACCAGTTAACCAATTAAGGCAGGAGAATGGGGTTGGGAGGGAGAGATAGATCAGCCATGATTGAATGGCGGAGTAGACTTGATGGGCCGAATGGCCAAATTCTGCTCCCATCTCTTATGAATCACTTATGAAAATAAATGTATGAACTCTGTCCATGGCCCTACATGTATAATCCTTTCCGTTAAACTTTGCTTGAAACTCACGTTGTGACCGGACTCCACAACTTCTCCAGCCCGGTATTTCTTAAATCGACCACTTTTTGGCGAAAAAAGATTTCCATAAGTTCCAAACAGCAGATTTAGGCCATTCGGCCCATCAAATCTACTCCGCTATTCAATCATAGATGATATATCTTCCCCTCCCAACCCCATTCTCCTGCCTTCTCCCGTAACATCTGATAACCGCACTAATCAAGAACCTATCAATCTCCGTCTTCAAAATATCCACTGACTTGGCCTCCACAGCCGCCCCTGGCATTGGATTCCACCACCCGATCACTAAGGAAATTCCTCCTCGTCTCCTCTCTAAACTAACATCATTTAATTCTGAAGCTGTGACCTCTGGTCCTAGGCTCTCCAACTAGTGGAAACATCCTCTCCACATCCACTCTATCCAGGCCTTTCACTATTCCTCCAGTTTCAATGAGGTGTCCTTCATCCTTCTAAACGCCAGCCAGTACAGGGCCAGTGGTGTCAAACTTCCAATCACTTCTGGTGTCACTTCTTTAGCCAAGCACCATCTGCCCACGTTGTGTGATTCTTGGCGTTGTCTGAATCTTGAAACCATCCGTCTCACTCCCTCGATCCACGGCCAGTGAAAATCACAACATTCTGGAAGCAGGGAGGGTTTTTTTTTACTCTCTAAGCCCCGAACCTGGGTTAACAATCTCAGAATGAGGAGATCGCCATTAATGCCCCTTGTTACTGTCCCACGTGGGTCTCCCTATGTCAGGGATAGAGAGAATGTACCACATCCAGGTTTACGTGTGTGTGTGGGTGTGTGCCTTTCCTCAGACTGGGAGTTGCGCTGAGAGAATGGGATGTGTGTAAAAACACAGGAAGAATGGGGAATAAGTTCGAGCAAAGATTGTTCGGGCCGAAAAGCCTGTTGTATATTCCGTGTGACCGTTTACAATAAGATGCTTGAGGGTCTGATGTGGCAGTTTAAGGACCCAAATGTAATTTTACTCAAAAGACAATTCATTATCTTCATTGTTGTCTGATGAACTCGCTGCTGGGGTCTATTTTACGTTTGTATGGGGAGATCATGTTTATTCCATCTGGAGTACACTTGATTCAAGTGTGTGTGTTTGTTGCGTTGGTCTGAGTACGCTCAATGGACAAACCACAGTAAAGCGCTTTGATCATTCGCCGAGTGCCCGCGGGAGATGGAACAAAGCGGTCCCTGCCGGACAAGGGGTTGTGTCCCACTCTCCACTCGAGCCCCCCCCCCCCGCCCCCCAAAAGCGGCAACGTGGACAACACTGAACCCCAAACACGTGCCGTGAGGCATGGCCACAGCTTCAGTGGATGGAGCTGGCACAGAACCATCAGGCAAAAACACCAAGACGTCTAAAGATCTGCACACTGCATATATACCACACACTGTATATATGTATAGATCTATCTATATATCACGCTATACACACACACATACACACACACACACATATATATACTAGACCAAGTGCAGACCCGTTGGGTCTGTTCCTCCAACGCCCGGTTGCGGTGCGGGGCTGGGGGCTGGGGGCTGGGGGGCTGGGGGGGGGGGGGAAGGGGCGGCATTACAGTGTACTGTTTTTACATGTTCTGTTGTTCTGCAGCAAGTAAGAATTTAATTGTTCCATCTGGGACCCATGACAATAAAACACTCTCGACTCTTGCCTATTCCTTCTTTCCCTCCCTATCCTTCTACCTGTATATTTACCAACCGTATCCACCTGTATCTATCTGTATATTTACCAGTATCTACATGTATCTACCTGTACCTACCAGTATATACATGTATCTACCTGTACCTACCAGTATATACATGTATCTACCTGTACCTACCAGTATATACATGTATCCTGTACATACATGTATGTACCTGTATCTACCAGTATTACATCTGTCTACCAGTATTTACATGTATCTACCTATATCTGCATTTATCTGCATGTATCTGCATGTATCTACCTGTATCTGCCAGTATCTACCTGTGTCTACCTGGAGCTACCAGTATAACCATATAACCATATAACAATTACAGCACGGAAACAGGCCATCTCGGCCCTACAAGTCCGTGCTGAACAATGTTTTTTTCCCCTTAGTCCCGCCTGCCTGCACTCATACCATAACCCTCCATTCCCTTCTCATCCATATGCCTATCCAATTTATTTTTAAATGATACCAATGAACCTGCCTCCACCACTTCCACTGGAAGCTCATTCCACATCTATTTCATTTCCAGTATCTACCTGTATCTACATGTACCTACCAGTATCTACACGTATCTGCCTGTATCTACCTGTATCTACATGTATCTACCAGTACCTACCTGTATCTACATGTATATCCATGTATCTCCATGTATCTACCTGTATCTACCAGTATCTACACGTACCTACCAGTGTATACATGTATCTACATGTATGTACCTGTATCTACATGTACCTACCAGTATCTACGTGTATCTACCTGTATCACCTGTATCACCTTTATCTTTCTCATTTTCTTGATTTTTATATTATCACTATCGGAAGACCGGAGGGGAGTTAATGTTGTACCTTTACTGAGGAAGGACTGCAAGAATAAACCAGGGCACTAGGGCCAGTGAGCTCGATATTGGTGGTGAGTGAGCTACAGAGGGCTGTGAGGGGGTAGGATCCAGCAGCATTTGTATGGACACGGACTGATTTGGCATCACATGGCTTTGTGCATGAGAAATCATGTCTCTCAAATTTGAGAGCGTTTATCGAAGAGCATTGTCAAGAGTGGACGTTGTCTAAGTGGTCGTTGGCAAAACATTTGACAAGGTCACGATGGCACAGCGGTGGAGTTACCGTTTCGTAGCGCCAGAGACCTGGGTTCGATATTGACCATGGGTGCTGTCTGTACGGAGTTTGTACGTTCTCCCGTGACCTGCGTCCGGTTTCCTCTGACACTCCAAAGATGCGTCATTGGCTTTGGTATCATTGTAAATTGTCCCTAGTGTTAAATTCTGTTGTGTATTGTGTGTTCTTTTTTAAAGTGTATCGCTGCTGGCAAATTCATTTCACCGCACCTTCGTTGGTGCATGTGACGAATACATTTGACTTTAATGTGTGTAGGATAGTGCTAGCTCGCGGGGATCGCTGGTCGGCACGGACTGTGTTTCCGCGCTGTATCTGTAAACTAACCTCAAGGTCATCAAGATAATTGTCAAGGGGGAGTGGGGGATATTGACCTCGTGATCCTTAGCCCGACCTTTGACAAGGTCACTCACGGTAGGTAGATCACGTAGACTCCAGGATGAGCTAACTAACTGATTCGACACTGGGTGGTAATAGGCAGTGAGTGGCGGTGCGGGGTTGTTTCAGTATTGGAGATCAGTGTTCAGTGGGGACCTGTGCTGGGCCCATTGTTGTCTATCTGAGTATAGGAGCAGGGAGGTTCTACTGCAGTTGTGCAGGGTATTGGTGAGACCACACCTGGAGTATTGTGTACAGTTTTGGTCTCCAAATCTGAGGAAATATATTCTTGCCATGGAGGGAGTACAGAGAAGGTTCACCAGACTGATTCCTGGGATGTCAGGACTTTCATATGACGAAAGACTGGATAGACACGGCTAGTACTCGCTAGAACTTAGAAGATTGAGGGGGAATCTTGTAGAAACTTACAAAATTCTTAGTGGTTGGACAGGCTAGATACAGGAAGATTGTTCCCGATGTTGGGGAAGTCCAGGACAAGGGGTCACAGTTTAAGGATAAAGGGGAAATCCTTTGGGACCGAGATGAGAAAACCATTTTTCACTCAGAGAGTGGTGAATCTCTGGAACTCTCTGCCACAGAAGGTAGTTGAGGCCAGTTCATTGCCTATATTTAAGAGGGAGTTAGATGTGGCCCTTGTGGCTAAAGGGATTAGGGGGTATGGAGAGAAGGCAGGTACAGGATACTGAGTTGGATGATCAGCCATGATAATATTGAATGGCGGTGCAGGTTCGAAGGGCCGAATGGCCTACTCCTGCACCTATTTTCTATGTTTCTATGTTGTCTATCATCTATGTTAATGAGTAAGAAGGGTCTCGACCCGAAACATCGCCCATTCCTTCTCTCCAGAGATGCTGCCTGTCTCGCTGAGTTACTCCAGCAGTTTGTGCCTATCTATATTCATGATTTGGATTATAATGCAGTTAGCAAGCACCAGCTTCAATTGGTGTGGTATTGGTGTGGAGGATCACGGGGGAAGGTTGTGTTCCTCTGAGCAGCAAATCCAAGCTTTGTCCAGCTAAACCCACAGAAAGTAAATTGTAATTCTTGCCTCGAATCTCAGGTGAATCACTGAATTGTAGGCAGCGCCAACACGCGTGACTCTGTCATCAATCTCTGCTTCTGACGGACGGAGAGATGTCAACACTTTGTCTTCAAGAGCAGTCTTCTATTCAGAAGCTCTTCACCAACGCTCCTCAGCAGTGACAAAGCCGAGTGGCCCGGCCCATCCCCACCTCCCACCGGCTCCCCTTACCCTCAGCATGTTATTATTACTTGTACAATTGACTATTGTAACCTGTCTTGCCTGTTCCCCTTGTTCAACTCTGTAATCCAAGACCCTTTAAACATCTGCCAGCTGCCATACAACTCACCCACTGGCTCTCGAACGACCAAACTGCATTGCCACTCAGTTAAACAAAACCACTCTAAACTTTCTGAAGATCTCTGAAGATCTTTCCTGGTCCGAGAACACTAACGCAATTATCAAAAAAGCTCATCAGCGCCTCTACTTCCTGAGAAGATTACGGAGAGTCAGTTTGTCAAGGAGGACTCTGATTGTGTAATAATTCTTTGGTTGGTTTTGTTGTTTGTCTTTTGCACAAAAGTCCGCGAGCATTGCCACTTTCATTTCACTGCACATCTCGTATGTGTATGTGACAAATAAACTTGACTTGACTTGACTTGACCTGAATTATCAAAAAAGCTCATCAGCGCCTCTACATCCTGAGAAGATTACGGAGAGTCAGTTTGTCAAGGAGGACTCTCTCTAACGTCTACAGGTGCACAGTAGAGAGCATGCTGACCAGTTGCATCGTGGCTTGGTTCGGCAATTTGAGCGCCCTGGAGAGGAAAATACTACAAAAAGTAGTAAACACTGCCCAGTCCATCATCGGCTCTGACCTCCCTTCCAACAAGGGGATTTATCGCAGTCGCTGCCTCAAAAAGGCTGGCAGTATCATCAAAGACCCACACCATCCTGGCCACACACTCATCTCCCTGCTACCTTCAGGTAGAAGGTACAGGAGCCTGAAGACTGCAACAACCAGGTTCAGGAATAGTTACTTTCCCACAGCCGTCAGGCTATGAAACCTGGCTCGTCCAAAACTCTGATTATTAATAACCACTTTCTGCTATTTGCAGTTTATTAATCCATGTGTGTATATATTTATATCATGGTATATGGACACACTTATCTGTTTTGTAGTAAATGCCTACTATTTTCTGTGTGCTTAAGCAAAGCAAGACTTTCATTGTCCTATACAGGGACACATGACAATAAACTCACTTAAACTTGAACTTGAACTCCCTGCTGTCATTTCTCGCCATCCCCATCATCCCACGCTGCCCCACATCCTTCTGGGATCTCTGTGGATGCATTTACTTGTGAAACCTAGAGGGTGTTAATCTGGGACGCTTCACAATTCACCCTCCACATGAAGGTACTGGTGTCAGGGTGGAGTGTCTACCACACACCCATCCAACTGCAGATGCTGCTTTACACCAAACTCAGGGGTTCAGGCAGCACCTCTGGAGGAAAGGAGCGGGTGATGTTTCGGATCGGGACAACTTCTTCCGACTTTGGTCGACCCGAAATGTCACTTGTTTAAGATAAAGCTAATAAATTCCGATCAAAGACAGTGCGAGGGTCACTAATGAGGTAGCCAGTAGTTCGAGACTGCTCTCCAGTTGTGGTGGGGTGGTTCAGTTGCCTGATAACAGCTGGATCCTTGAATCTGGAGGTGCGCGCTTTCACACTTCTACACAGTTAACATTAAATGAGTCAGATTTCACCGACCTCCCCCTCACCCAATCCCCCCCCCCAACTCCTCTCCCGACAGATGCACCTGTACAATAAATATCAAAGAAGGTCAGAGACTGAGGAAAGTGGAGGGAAGGATTAAATGCGAATAAAGCGTTGATTCACTCTGACTTTCTATATCCTGCTCCCCTTCTCAGATGCAACCGAAAGGTCAGCGTGTTTACCTGTTCCCCACAGTTTAATCAGAAGAGGTCACCTGGGGAACAGTGTGGAGGTTGAAGCAATGGACATGATGTCCGTGCTTCTGGCTGACGTCACCTGCAGCTTAACATCTTGTGGTCGGCAGCAGAAACCACGGTGAGAAGCAGTTTTAACTTCTGTTGGTAGACACTAAGTTCTGGAGTAACTCAGCGGGACAGGCAGCATCTCCGGAGAGAAGGAATGGGTCGAGACCCTTCTTCAGACCGGTTAGGGATAAAGGAAACGAGAGTTATACACGATGATGTGGAGAGATAGACAACAAAGAATCAAAGATATGCAAAAAAGTAACAATGATAAAGGAATTTATCAGCCTTTGTTAGCAGTTTGTTGGGTGAAAACGAGAAGCTCGTGCCACTTGGGTGGGGGAGGGATAGAGAGAGGGGGAATGCCGGGGCTACCTGAAGTCAGAGGCATCAATATTCATACCACAGGGCTGTAAGATGCCCATGCTGAATATGAGATGCTGTTCCTCCAATATGTGTTGGAAGCAGGTGAGAAGCAGGTTTAACCTCTGCTGATAGACATACATGTTCTGGAGTAACAGCGGGCCAAACAGCACCACTAGAGAAAAGGAAGAGGTGATGTTTTGAAATAAGACCCGTCTTCAGAGTGAGAGACAGGGGAGAGGGAAGCTGGAGGTATGAGGAGATACACAGAATCAAAAGCTCTGTTCCCGCTCCAGAGAGCAGCCTGATAAAGAAATATAGAAACATTGAAACATAGAAAATAGGTGGCCATTCGGCCCTTCGAGTCTGCACCGCCATTCAATATGATCATGGCTAATCATCCAACTCAGTATCCTGTACCTGCCTTCTCTCCATACCCCCTGATCCCTTTAGCCACAAGGGTCACATCTAACTCCCTCTTACATATAGCCAATGAACTGGCCTCAACTACTTTCTGTGGCAGAGAATTCTACAGATTCACCACTCTCTGTGTGAAAAAAAAATCTAATCTCGGTCCTAAAAGACTTCCCCCTTATCCTTAAACTGTGACCCCTTGTTCTGGCCTTCCTCAACATCGGGAACAATCTTCCTGCATCTAGCCTGTCCAACCCCTTATGAATTTTGTAAGTTTCTATAAGATCCCCCCTCAATTTTCTAAATTCCAGCGAGTACAAGCCGAGCCTATCCAGTCTTTCTTCATATGAAAGTCCTGCCATCCCAGGAATCAGTCTGGTGAACCTTCTCTGTACTCCCCTCTATGGCAAGAATGTCTTTCCTCAGATTAGGAGACCAAAACTGTACGCAATACTCCAGGTGTGGTCTCACCAAGACTCACCAAGTTGCTCCTATACTCAAATCCTTTTGCTATGAAAGGCAGTATATCATTTTGATATGTGAGCACAAGGAACTGCAAAGGCTGGCTTACACACACCAAAAGCTTTTCACTGTACCATCGGTACACGTGACAATAAACTAAACTGAACTGATCTGAGAAAGTGCTGGAATAACTTATGAGGTCAAGTAGCAATTCTGGAGAACATGTAATGGCTCTGGGCAGTCATTGGTTGCATTGGACACTATGGGCATTTTACACGTATTCTGCTTATTAGCTTGTTGAATGTTTTTAATGTTTTTTTATATATAATCTGTGTACTGCTTTTACAAGCCTGTAAAAATGCTGCAAGTAGAAATTTCATTAGAACATAGGAGTAGGAGCCCTTCGAGCCAGCACCGCCATTCAATATGATCATGACTGATCATCCAAAATCAGTACCCCGTTCCTGCTTTCTCTCCATATCCCTTGATTCCTTTAGCCCTAAAAGCTAAATCTAACCCTCTCTTGAAAACATCATCAATTGTCCTCCGCTGCCTTCTGCGGCCGAGAATTCCACAGATTGACAACTCTCTGGGTGAAAATGTTTTTCCTCATCTCAGTTCTAAATGGCCTTCCCCTTATTCTTAAACTGTGACCCCAGGTTCTGGACTCCCCCAACATGGGGAACATTTTTCCTGCATCTAGCCTGTCCAATCACTTAAGAATGTTATATGTGTCTGTAAGATATCCTCTCATCCTTCTAAATTCCAGTGAATACTAGCCCAGTCGACCCATTCTTTCATCAGATGTCGTTGTTGTGCTATTGTTGTGCCACTCTTCATTCTTGACATTTTACACCTTCCAAACTCTACAGCCAAACTAAATCGATCCATCTCATGGTTCCCAGTCCCATCTGGGTGGAGGCTCCAGGGGCTGTCGGCCTCAGAGTGAAGGCTGATTCTGAATCTGAAGACTTTGGAAGGTACAGAATCTCAAGAGGCAGGAGGAGTGCTTAGATGTCGAGAATACCAACAGCAGAACGATGACATTCTCACTTCAAGCAGTTTAACATGACAGTAACGCAGATATTATATAAACTAATAAACACAATACTCGTGGAAACTCACACGGTCTCATGGTGAACGTACAGTATAAAGTTTATACAGATCGCATCTGGTGTCAGGATCGAACCGGGGTCTCTGGCGCTGTGAGGCAGCGGCACTAATACCAGTTAAAGATACAGCATTGAAACAGAGCAGCTACTGAATGAAGGAAGGTAGTTAGACATAAAATGCTGGAGTAACTCGGTGGGTCAGGCAGCATCTGTGGAGAACACGGATAGGTGACGTTTCACAGAGTGCTGGAGTAACTCAGCGGGTCAGGCAGCGTCTGTGGAGAACATGGATAGGTGACGTTTCACAGAGTGCTGGAGTAACTCAGTGGGTCAGGCAGCATCTGTGGAGAACATGACCTTTCTGGTCTGGACCCTTCGCAAAAGGTTAAGCCAAGCGCCTGGTTCAGACCGGCTCACACTTGCTCTATCCAACAATCCATTGGGTATCTCAAAAATAATACCCCCCCCCCCCCCCGCCCCCCCCCCCCCCGCAACCCCGCGCCCTTCCATCAATGCAAACACCCCCCCCCCCCCCCCCCCCCCCCCCCCCCCATCCCCCCAATGCAACCCTCCCCCCCCCCTCCCCTGCCTGTCTCCACTCGGTGCGTCCAGAGAATTGATCTGAAAGCTCTTTGGGAAGATTAATACGCTCATTTATTGACAATCTCTCAATATCAAACAGCTATTTAGTCCAAGCTGAGTGTTTGCTTGATACTCGAGTCGGTATCTCTGCAAATGGTTGATGATATTTTAAGCTGCAGGTTTGTTTGCCAACTTCCGTCGTTTTTATTGAAAAGGTTAAAGCAACACGGAGCATCTGCTGCCGGTGGACGGTAAATGCCAGCATTGATTATTGAAGCGTCGCCGTGGAATCCTTTCCACTCACCGCACCCAGCTTCCTGCACATTGAGCAAGACTACATCGTGGCACCGTCTCCACACCGCGCCTGCACCTTCTGAATGGCAATGGACACAGCCTTTATTAAAAATAACATCTTGTGCCATAACACCAAAGGACATAGGAGCTGAATTAGGCCATTTGGTCCACTGAGACTATCCACCATGCCTGATCTAACTTTCCCTCTCAACCCCGTACTCCTGCCTTCTTTCCATAACCTTTGACGCCCTTATGCCCCTGTCCCACTTAGAAAAGCTGAACGGAAACCTCTGGAGACTTTGCGCCCCACCCAAGGTTTCCGTGAGGTTCCCCGAGGTTCCCGGAGGCTTTTTTTTTATCAGTCTCCCTACCTGCTTCCACTACCTGCAACCTCCGGCAACCACCTGCAACCTCCAGGGACTGCACGGAAACCTTGGGTGGGGCGCAAAGTCTCCCGAGGTTTCCGTTCAGGTTTCCTAAGTGGGACAGGGGCATTTTATTCTGCACGCATCCAGCTCACAACAAGAGTGTGTTTTGTGTTCACACAAACTTCACCGTGGAGGGAAGTTTTGCTCCTGGTACAATTTGTTTTTGTTTTAATTTTAGTTTTAGAGATACAGCGTGGAAACAGGCCCTTCGGCCCACCGGGTCCGCGCCAACCAGCGATCACCCTGCACACTAACACTAACCTACAAACACGATGGACAATTGACACACCCACTAAGCCAATTAACTTACGCAGCTCGAGGTCCCTGTACGTCTTCGGAGTGTGGGAGGAAACCGAAGATGTCGGTGAAAACCCAGGCAGGTCGCTGGGAGAAAGTACAAACTCCGTACAGACAGCACCCGTAGTCGGGATCGAACCCGGGTCTCTGGCGCCGTAAGGCGGCAACTCTACCGCTGCACCAGATTTTACAATGGTTTATTGCACCAAGCATGTTACTGTTCTTACTAAGAATAGGAAGACCTAACGCAGTATTTATCAAAGTAACACTCACTCACAGGCCATCCGACACACCACAGCAACGGAAGGCATTGTATGGAATGAGGTCAAAGGTGCAGGAGTGGAGGCCATTCGGCCCATCGAGCCAGCACCGCCATCCAATGTGATCATGGCTGATCATCCCCAATCAGTACCCCGTTCCGGCCTTCTCCCCACATCCCCTAACTCCGCTATCTTTAAGAGCCCGATCTAGCTCTTTCTTGAAAGCATCCAGAGAACCTGCCTCCACCGCCCTCTGAGGCAGAGAATTCCACAGGCTCACCACTCTCTGTCAGAAAAAGTGTTTCCTCGTCTCCGTTCTAAATGGCTTACTCCTTATTCTTAAACTGTGGCCCCTGGTTCTGGACTCCCCCAACATCGGGAACATGTTTCCTGCCTCTAGTGTGTCCAAGCCCTTAACAATCTTATATTGTTCAATGAGATCCCCTCTCATCCATCTAAACTCCAGAGTTTACAAGTCCAGCTGCTCCATTCTCTCAGCATATGACAGTCCCGCCATCCCGGGAACTAACCTTGTAAACCTACGCTGCACTCCCTCAATAGCAAGAATGTCCTTCCTCAAATTAGGGAACCAAAACTGCACACAATACACCAGGTGTGGTCTCACTAGGGCCCTGTACAACAAACATAATGTGCAACATTCTATTCCAGCTCTTTGAGTGAGTCTAACATGAAAACCTGGAAAAAAGACACGAAAAGCTGGAGTAACTCAGCGTGTCAGTCAGCATCTCTGGAGAAAAGAAATCGGAGAGGTTTTGGGTCGTGACCCTTCTTCAGACCGAGAGTCAGGGGAGAGGGAAACTAGAGATATGACAAGGAACAGAGAACAAATGAATACAAGGTATGAAAATATCAAATTACAAAACACAACTGAATGATCACCCTTGCGCTTTGATTCGATCTTTTCATAACTATTCCTTCTCTCCAGAGATGCTGCCTGTCCAGCTGAGTTACTCCAGCATTTTGTGTCTATACTCGGTTTAAACCAGCATCTGCAGTTCCTTCCTACACATGACAAGGTGGAACTTGCTGATGGATGTTCCCGCTGCCTTGACACATTCCAGGCACGTGATACACCTGGCAGCACAAACCACCAGAGAAACTATAAGCTGCTTTACACTGTTCAATGTGTAAGGAGGAACTTTAAACCAAAGTTGGCCCTTTGAAGACCGAAAAATGTGAATTTATTATGGGGAACAAGGAAATGGCAGATGAGTTGAACAGGTACTTTGGATCTGTCTTCACTCAGGAGGACACAAACAATCTTCCTGATATAGTAGTGGCCAGAGGATCTGGGGTGACGGAGGAACTGAAGGAAATCCACATTAGGCAGGAAATGGTGTTGGATAGACTGATGGGACTGAAGGCTGATAAATCCCCAGGGCCTGATGGTCTGCATCCCAGGGTACTTAAGGAAGTGGCTCTAGAAATCGTGGATGCATTGGTGATAATTTTCCAATGTTCTATAGACTCAGGATCAGTTCCTGTGGATTGGAGGGTAGCTAATGTTATCCCACTTTTTAAGGAAGGCGGGAGAGAGAAAACGGGGGAATTATAGACCAGTTAGCCTGACATTGGTGGTGGGGAAGATGCTGGAGTCAATTATAAAAGATGAGATAGCCGCACATTTGGATAGCAGTAACAGGATTGGTCCGAGTCAGCATGGATTTACGAAGGGGAAATCATGCTTGACTAATCTTCTGGAATTTTTTGAAGATGTAACTAGGAAAATGGACAAGGGAGAGCCAGTGGATGTAGTGTACCTGGACTTTCAGAAAGCATTTGATAAGGTCCCACATAGGAGATTAATGGGCAAAATTAGGGCACATAGTATTGGGGGTAGAGTGCTGACATGGATAGAGAAGTGGTTGGCAGACAGGAAACAAAGAGTATGGATTAACGGGTCCCTTTCAGAATGACAGACAGTGACCAGTGGAGTACCGCAAGGCTCGGTGCTGGGACCGCAGCTATTTACAATATACATCAATGATTTGGATGAAGGGATTCAAAGTAACATTAGCAAATTTGCAGATGACACAAAACTTGGTGGCAGTGTGAACTGTGCGGAGGATGCTATGAGAATGCAGGGTGACTTGGACAGGTTGGGGGAGTGGGCAGATGCATGGCAGATGGAGTTTAATGCGGATAAATGTGAGGTTATCCACTTTGGTAGCAAAAACAGGAAGGCAGATTACTATCTAAATGGTGTCAAGTTGGGAAAAGGGGAAGTACAATGGGATCTGGGGGTCCTTGTACATCAGTCTATGAAAGTAAGCATGCAGGTACATCAGGCAGTGAAGAAAGCGAATGGCATGTTGGCCTTTATAACAAGAGGAATCGAATATAGGAGCAAATAGGTGCTTCTGCAGTTGTCAGAGCCCTAGTGAGACCACACCTGGAGTATTGTATACAGTTTTGGTCCCCTAATTTGAGGAAGGACATTATTCCTATTGAGGGAGTGCAGCGTAGGTTTACATGGTTAATTCCCGGGATGGCGGGACTGTCATATGCTGAGAGAATGGAGCAGCTGGGCTTGTACACTCTGGAGTTTAGAAGGATGAGAGGGATCTCATTGAAACATATAAGATTGTTAAGGGCTTGGACACGCTAGAGGCAGGAAACATGTTCCCGATGTTGGGGGAGTCCAGAACCAGGGACCACAGTTTAAGAATAAGGTGTAAGCCATTTAGAACAGAGACGAGGAAACACTTTTTCTCACAGAGAGTGGCGAGTCTGTGGAATTCTCTGCCTCAGAGGGCAGTGGAGGCAGGTTCCCTGGATGCTTTCAAGAGAGAGCTGGATAGGGCTCTTAAAAATAGCGGAGTCAGGGGATATGGGGAGAAGGCAGCAACGGGGTACTGATTGGGGATGATCAGCCATGATCACATTGAATGGCCAAATGGCCTACTCCTGCACCTATTGTCTATTGTCTAAACCAAAGATAGATACAAATAGATGGATCAACTCAGGGGAACGGGCAGCATCTCTGGAGAGAAGGAATCGGTGACGTTTCGGGTTGGGTCTGAAGAAGGGTCTCGACCCGAAACGTCATCAATTCCATCTCTCCAGAGATGCTGCCTGTCCCGCTGAGTTACTCCTGCATTTTGTGTCTGACATTGTTCAATATTTATTGCTGCCTGCTGATAGAGAAATTCAAAGCTGGGACATCAATAATCCACGCACTAACAGCTGAGCGCGCTTCCTGTTTGTAAAGCTGCTGTTTGTTCTACAGCGAGTGTGATTTATGCTTTGATTTGACCTGCATACTCAATAACAATATTTATCTATCAATATCGGCCGAAGACAGCACTTTAATAACCTGATCGATGCAGAATGTATCCTGTCATTGACTGAAGGGAGAATCGATTATTTAAATGCTTTATGAAGCTGATGATTAATGAATGACGTTCACGCAGATAAGGGATCTAATCAATAATGGGATGAATGTGGGATTGATAATGGTGAATAATGAATGATGGTGTTCACACAGATATGGGATCTGCCAGAGACCTAGCAAGTAACACCAGCAAAGTAAGTAGGAAGTACATGTACTGGCAACAGAACAATGAGATTTATAACTTTCATTATTTGGTTTAGAGATACAGCGCGGAAACAGGCCCTTCGGCCCACCGAGTCCCAGTCGACTAGCGAACACCCCATACACTTAGTGTTTAAAAAGGAACTGCAGATGCTGGAAAATCGAAGGTACACAAAAAAGCTGGAGAAACTCAGCGGGTCCAGCAGCATCTATGGAGCGAAGAAAATAGGCAACGTTCGGGCCGAAACGTTGCCTATTTCCTTCGCTCCATAGATGCTGCTGCACCCGCTGAGTTTCTCCAGCTTTTTTGTGTAACCTACAAGCATGTACGTCTTTGGAATGAGGGAGGAAACCGGAGCACTCGGTGAAAACCCACGAAGGTCACGGGCAGAACATGCAAACTCCATATAGACAGCACCCGTAGTCAGGGTCGAACCCAGGAGCTGTAAGGCAGCAGCTCTTGCATCAGTGTAATAGGTCTTTATATGCAATATACATAGACAACTCATTAAAACATCTCAATAAATGAATGAATAACCGCAATACCAGGGCAAGCAAGGACATAGAAACATAGAAAATAGGTGCAGGAGGAGGCCATTCGGCCCTTCGAACCTGCACCGCCATTCAATATGATCATGGCTGATCATCCAAATCAATATTCCATACCTGCCTTCTCTCCAAACCCCCTGATCCCTTTAGCCACAAGGGCCACATCTAACTCCCTCTTAAATATAACCAATGAACTGGCCTCAACCACCTTCTGTGGCAGAGAATTCCAGAGATTCACCACTCTCTGTGTGAAAAATGGTTTTCTCATTTCGGTCCTAAAAGACTTCCCTCTTATCCTTAAACTGTGTCCCTTTGTTCTGGACTTCCCCAACATCGGGAACAATCTTCCTGCATCTAGCCTGTCCAACCCCCTTAGACAGAGTTGAGTTTAGTCTTGTGTCACCACGTGTTCACCAGCTTGCTGTTTGTTGGGAAGAAGCTGTTTCTGAACCTGGTGGTCAAATGGAATGGGTGACATTAGTTGTGAAGGGGATGAAGTGTAGGCGGGGGGCAAGTATTGTTACAGAGGTATAGAGTGTTGGCGCGGCGGCAGAGTCGCTGCCTCACAGCACCAGAGACCTGGTTCAATCGTGCTGTCTGTACGGAGTTTGTACGTTCTCCCTGTGACCGCGTGGGTTTTCTCCAGGTGCTCCGGTTTCCTCCCGCACTCCAAGGACGTACAGGTTTGGAGGTTAATTGGCTTCGGTAAAATTGTAAATTGTCCCTCCTTGTGTGTGTGTGTGTGTGTGTGTGTGTGTAGGGTAGGGTTTATACTCTCTAGAATTTAGAAGATTGAGAGGGGATCTTATAGAAACTTACAAAATTCTTAAGGGGTTGGACAGGCTAGATGCAGGAAGATTGTTCCCAATGTTAGGGAAGTCCAGGACAAGGGGTCACAGCTTAAGGATAAGGGGGAAATCCTTTAAAACCGAGATGAGAAGAACTTTTTTCACGCAGAGAGTGGTGAATCTCTGGAACAGAGGGTAGTTGAGGCCAGTTCATTGGCTATATTTAAGAGGGAGTTAGATGTGGCCCTTGTGGCTAAGGGGATCAGGGGGTATGGAGAGAAGGCAGGTACGGGATACTGAGTTGGATGATCAGCCATGATCATATTGAATGGCGGTGCAGGCTCGAAGGGCCGAATGGCCTACTCCTGCACCTAATTTCTATGTTTCTATGTTTCTATTTTCTATGTTTCTATGTTAATGTATAGGGCGATCGGTGGGGACTCGGTGGGCCGAAGGGTTTGTTTCCAAGTTGTATCTTTAAACTAAACTAAACCATTCATGTAGCGAGCACATTTTTTTGTCTCTTTCATTTCGGATTGATCCAATAGCATTGGCAGCAGTTAGGAGAATGTTAAGCTGGGATGTAGGTTCACGGAGGGAAGATTCAGCAGACAGACAATAGAAGCCGATTGACCTACATACCTGAAGGTAGACAAAGGAGCTGGAGATACTCAGCGGGTGCAGCGGCAGCAGAAGGTTTCCTTCGCTCCATCGATGCTGCTGCATCCGCTGAGTTTCTCCAGCACCTTTGTCTACCTTCGATTTTCCAGCATCTGCAGTTCTTTCTTAAACCTACAAACCTGCACGTCTTTGGACTGTGGGAAGAAACTGAAGCACCTGGGAAAAACCCGTTGTAGCAACAGGGAGAACACACAATGTTCACTGAGGCTAAAGCAGATGACACAGAGTGCAGAGTGGCTGCAAACACGAGCTGCTCCTCAGCTTATCTGCGCAGGTTTTCGGGAGGCTGAGCCAAGGTGAGACAGTCCCCGGTCAGCAGAAGCTGCCCCCCCCCCCCACCACCAGCGACAGATCTCACATCGACAGATGGCAATTCTCCTTCCACGGTTTGACATTCCAGCTTCCAGAGTGCGTGTGCGTGTGTGTGTGTGTGTGTGTGTGTGTGTGTGTGTGTGTGTGTGTGTGTGTGTGTGTGTGTGTGTGTGTGGGTGTGTGTGTGTGTGTGTGTGTGTGTGTGTGTGTGTGAGTGAGAGAGAGTGTGTGTGTGTGTGAGAGGGTGTGTGTGGGAGAGTGAGAGAGTGTGTGTGAGCGAGGGTGTGAGTGTGGGTGAGAGAGAGAGAGCGTGGGAGAGAGTGTATGTGAGAGTGAGAGTGCGAGTGTGTGTGTGTGTGTGAGTGAGTGTGAGAGAGAGTGTGTGTGTGTGTGTATGTGTGTGAGAGAGTGCGTGTGTGTGTGTGTGTGTGTGTGTGTGTGTGTGTGTGTGTGTGTGTGTGTGTGAGTGTGTGTGTGTGAGAGTGTGTGTGTGTGTGTGTGGGTATGAGTGTGTGTGTGTGTGTGTGTGTGTGTGTGTGTGTGTGTGTGTGTGTGTGTGTGTGTGTGTGTGTGTGTGTGTGTGTGTGTGTGTAGTGTGTGTGTGTGTGTGTGTGTGTGTGTGTGTGTGTGTGTGTGTGTGTGTGTGTGTGTGTGTGTGTGTGTGTGTGTGTGTGTGTGTGTGGGTGTGTGTGTATGTGTATGTTCAATGTCCTCTGGTTCTTGATTCCCCAACTCTGGGCAAGAGACTCTGCGTCTACCCGATCTATTCCTCTCATGACTTTAGTTCTAGATGGTCTGACCAGTTGAGCAAAGTCCAGCTGTCCATTTATAAATGGTGGCCAGACGGGGGCACTTGCAATACACGGGAGACAGGGAAAAAGTTGAGAATCAAGATTCTTAGAGTGCATTTGTTGATCTTTGGATTGTTTATTAATTTAAAAAGCACAGGTGAGTTATCCGTTATTGGCTGAGGCACATAATGCAAGGTGGGGTGAAGAGTTCTGGGCCTCGGATTAAAGGAAATATGTGATTACATATGAGGATGAGGAGGATTTTTCTGAAAAGTTACAATCCAAAGCTGCAGATGCTGAAAGCCTGATGTAAATCCAAAACAGAATGGAAACTGCAGATAGATACAAAATGCTGCAGTAACTCAGCGGGACAGACAGCATCTCTGGAGAGAAGCAATGGGAGGCGACTTCTTCAGACTTGGACTCCTTGGTCCTCCTGCAGTACCGCGAAGTGTCTGCAGGTGGCAACGATGAGTTCAGTCACTTCCAACAGCTCAATATCGCCACCTGCAGGAACTTCTCCCCCAGATATATTTAATTCCTGAAATCGAGAATCTGGGGTAAAATACAAAGTGCTGGAGTAACTCAGCGGGTCAGGCAGCATCTCTGGAGAAAAAGGAATCGGGTCGAGATCCTTCTGAATTCCTCAGGGTCTGAAGAAGGCTCTCCGCCCGAAATGGCACCTCCTCACTTTCTCCAGTGATGCCGCCTGACCCGCTGAGTTGCTCCAACTTTTCTCCAGTGTTTATCTTCAGAGAGGAAGTCTTGAAGGATATCTTGAAGAAGCCATCTGACCCTAACGGTCATGTTCATTTCTCTCCACCGACGCTGCCAGAGACGTTGATTTCCTCCAGCAGTTTATTTTTTGCTATTTCTTCAGAGGGTGGGGTACAGGAGTAGGTTTCAGCAAAGGGTCATGAGGGGTGACATGGCGGGATGGTCGGGACTGTGGGGAGAGCTTGTAAATATTGTCTGAGCACAGGGACAAAGAGGCTGGTCCAGTGAACTGTCGGCCTGGAACATTACATTGTGGGTGTCATCAGTTTTGCAACTACATCTATTAAGGGCGGCACAATAGCACAGCAGTAGTGTTGCTGCCTCACAGCACCAGAGACCCAGGTTCAATCCTGACTACAGGTGCTGTCTGTATGGAGTTCGCACGTTCTCCCCGTGACCGCGTGGGCTTCTTCCAGGTCCTCCAGTTTCATTCCACATCCCAAAGACGTGCAGGCTTGAAGGTGTTTTCTTATGTAGATGGAAGTAGTCTTTATTATGTGCATCCTTGTATTAAACCACAAGACAAACATTGAAAGACGCAAAATGCTGAACTAACTTAGCAGGTGAGGCAGCATCTCTGGAGAAACTGGATTGGCGGCACGATGGCGCAGAGGTAGAGCAACTACATTATAGCGCCAGAGACCCGAGTTCAATCCTGACTACGCATGCTGTCTATACGGAGTTTGTATGCTCTCCCCGTGATCTATGTGGGTTTCCTCCGAGATCTTCATTTTCCTCCCACACTCCAAGATGTACAGGTTTGCAGGTTCATTGGCTTGGTGTAAATGTAAATTGCCTCTCGTGTGTGTTTATGTGTGGGATCGCTGGGCGGTGCGGACTCAGTGGGCTGAAGGGCCTGTTTCCATTCTGTAACTTGAATCATTCTGTGTGTAATAATCCAAGTGTATGTTAAATTAAGCAAAGTTAAAGCAAGGTGTACATAATAATGAGAGGAATAGACCAGGTAGATGCACAGTCTCTTTCCCAGAGTAAGGGGAATCGAGAACCAGAGGACATAGGTTTACTGTGAGAGGGAAAAGATTTAATAGGAATCTGAGGGGTAACTTTTTCACACAAGAAGGAGGGCTGAATTGGACTCTATCGGGCGATTGCACAGTAGGCCCAAAAGGTCAACGTGTGTAACCCACAGAGTCGCTCAAGGGTACTGGAGGACAAGCAAGCCTCCGGCATACACTCGTCACACAGGCAACACCTACTACCGCTATACAAAATGTCATTTGACTTTCTTACCAGGAAAATACTGTCAAAATGGCCAGTTTTTGTGTTGTTAAAAATTGTGGGATTAGGGCTAACAGTGAGAGCCATTTATTGTACTTCAGAATTCCAAAAAGTGAGGAGAAATGATGGTAGAAGTGACAGTTGAAGGGACAACAACAGCTAAAGTGGTTGGCAAAGGTTGGCCGTGCAGATATCAAGATGGAAAAGATCGAGAATTATTACGTGTGTTCACTGCATTTCATCGACAGTAAGGCATTCTTTGTGTTTTTTTCTTGAGTCCTATGGTATCTAAAATGTTTTAGAAGTTACCAAGGTTCTCAAGTGGGTGTTTACGTGTAAAAAGACAACGCTTCTGAACGGAAATTTCTCAGAAACAAAATCGCAAATCCTGTACGTAATTGAACATAGGGCCTACAAAATGATACGTGGGTTTTGAATCACATTTTACTCAGATGCAAGCCAAGGAATGGCAGAATTGTTTGCTAGTAGTTGAACATTATTCAGCTCAGTTAATTGACAATATATTTGAAAGGGAGGGAGGGGGTGTTTAAACTTTCAGGACATATTATTTTCCAAAATTTTCTTTTCAACTTTATATGTTTAATGCCTACTCCCATCTAAGTATTTATTCATTTATTCATGCATTACTGAACAGCCTGCAGCATGGAAAGATGTTACCATTCCTGATTGGCACCAACTATGAATATGGGATGCGGTGATGACAATGAGCAGGATAGACAACGTGCACAAGAATGCCATGCGTGTGCGACAAGAAGAGAGAGTATGGAATCAGTTCTGTAAGTTGGGAAATATCCTGCGATTTCTCAGGCACTAAATAAGGATCGATACCAGTCACAGAAACTTTTTTAAAGTATTGTGCCTACTCGTAAGTTGAAAGATTGGGAGCATACTGCGACAATTCGACGGCTGCTGGGGCCAAAGACAGTCCCGCTGTAACGGCAGCCATAGTAATCAACACACTCGTGCCTGCCTCCAGTATACTGCTTGTCCTCCAGAAGGCGTTGCGTGGCAACATTATGGGTCAAGTGTCATGACCTCGCCGGCCGTGCGATCGCCCTATAGGGAACCAGAGCAGTGACCTCAGAATGTAGCCTTGTGGGCAACAGTATTGAGAAGAAGTCCAGAACTAGGCGTCACAGTTTAAGGATGAGAGGGAAGTCTTTTAGGACCGATATGAGAAAAATCATTTTTTACACAGAGAGTGGTGAATCTGTGGAATTCTCTGCCACAGAAGGTAATTGAGGACAGTTCATTGGCTATATTTAAGAGGGCGTTAGATGTGGCCCTTGTGGCTAAAGGGATCAGGGGGTTTGGAGAGAAGGCAGGGATGGGATACTGAGTTAGATGATCAGCCATGATCATATCGAATGGCGGTGCAGGCTCAAAGGGCCGAATGGCCTCCTCCTGCACCTATTTTCTATGTTTCTATGTGAGAAGGGTCTCGACCCTTGACAGCACTGTGCCTCTACTCGCTGGAGTTTAGAAGGTTGAGGGGGGACCTCATTAAAACTTAATGAAAGGCATGGATAGAGTGGATGTGGAAAAAATGTTTCCACTGGGTGGGAGAATCTAGGACCTATAGAATCTAGCTATAGAATTACAGGATGGTCTTTTATAAAGGTGGTGAGGAGGAACCTCTTTAGTCAGAGGATAGTTCGTCTGCAGAACTCATTTGCCCAAGTGCACTGTGGAGGCCAAGACTGTGGCTATTTTAATGGCAGAGATAGTCAAATTCTTGATTAGAACAGGTGTCAAGGGTTATGGAGAGAAGGCAGGATAATGGGATTCGGAGGCAGAGATCAGCAATTATTGTATGGCGGAGAAGACTCGAAGGGCTGAATGGCCTAATTCTGCTGCAATAACTTGTGAACTTGTGCCCAGAAATGTCTCTCCAGAGATTCCTCCTGTTCCGCTGAGTCACTCCAGCATTTTGTGTCTATCTTCGGTGCATAACCTGCATCCGCAGTTACATAGAAACATAGAAACATAGAAAATAGGTACAGGAGGAGGCCATTCGGCCCTTCGAGTCAGCACTGCCATTCATTTTGATCATGGCTGATCGTCCCCAATCAATAACCCGTGCCTGCCTTCTCCCCATATCCCTTGACTCCACTAGCCCCTAGAGCTCTATCTAACTCTCTCTTAAATCCAACCAGTGACCTGGCCTCCACTGCCCTCTGTGGCAGGGAATTCCATAAATTCACAACTCTCTGGGTGAAAAAAAAAATTTCTCACCTCAGTCTGAAATGACATCCCCTTTATTCTAAGACTGTGACCCCTGGTTCTGGACTCGCCCAACATTGGGCGAGTTCCTTCCTACACATTGAGAATTATTGTGCCGAGTGTTATGTCACATTTTGGGTCAAATTACAGTGTTGAAGGTGGAGTTATAATCAATGAATACGAGTCTGACAAAGGTGTCAACCCTTTTCTTTTCCTTTTGCCACTAGCCTTTGTCACGCACTCCACCCATCTCTGCCTTAACTACTTCCTCTGGCAGCTCATTCCATATACAGGTACCCCGCCATCCTAGACTTGAAAAAGTTGCCCTTCAAGTGCATAATAAATCTTGCCGTTCTCACCTTAAACCTCTGTCCTCTAGTTCTTGATTCCCCTACTAAGGGTTGAACGTATACCTACCATTACCCAACTGAAAAAGTCACTTATCCATGCTCTCCAGCGATGCTGCCGAACCTGCTGACTAACCGCAACACTTTGTGCCTTTATTTTTAGAAAACATACAGCACAGGAACAAGTCCTTCAACGCCCAATATCCTTCAACGCATATCACTGTGCCCATCTAAAAGCCTCTTAAATGCCACTGTCCTATTTGCCTCAAACAACACCCCTGGCAGCAAGTTCCAGGCACTCACCGCCCTCAGTGGAAAGATTTTGTTCCACACATTTCCTTTAAACTTTCCCTCTCTCACCTTAAAGCTAAGCCATCCAGTCTGACGTTTCCATCCTGGGAGAAAAGGTTCTGACCGCCTATCTATGCCTCTCAGAATTTTGTACACTTTAATATAAAATATTCAAACTCCCATACCGACCTGCCCGCCTTTGGCCTCCCCTACCCTACCTACTGCCTGAAAGACGGCATGTTACATCTAAGAAGGATCTGCAGATAGTGGTTTACAATGCTGGAGTGACTCAGTGGGTCAGGCACCATTTCTGGAGAGAAGGAATGGGTAACGTCTCACAAGTTCACGAGTTATTGGAGTAGAATAAGTCCGTTAGACCGTTCGGCTCGTCGAGTCTACTCCGCCATTCAATCAGGGCTGATCGCTGGCTCCCAATACTATTGTCCTGCCTTCTCCCCATAACCATTGACGCCTGTTCTAATCAAGAATCTGTCTATCGCTGCCTTAAAAATATCCACTGACTTGGCCTCCACAGCCCTCTGTGGCAATGGGTTCCACAGATTAACTACCCTCTGACTAAAGAAGCTCCTCCTCACCTCCTTTCTTAAAGAGCGCTCTTGAATTCTGAGGCTGCGGTCCCACCAGCAGAAACGTCCTTTCCACATCCACCTTATCCATGCCTTTCATTACTTTGTAAGTTTCAATGAGGTCCCCCCTCAACCTTCTAAACTCCAACAAGTAGAGCAATGCTGTCATGGGTCGAGACCCTTTTTTCTCAATACTGTCGCCCACGTGGCAATATTCTCAGGTCACTGTTCTGGTTCCCTACAGAGCCATATTCAGCTCTCCCACCATTTACAAGTTTGCAGATGATAGCAAAGGGTCATCTGTGGTTTTGGGTCCGGTCTCAAACAATGAAGACGTGGAGTGAAGGAAGGGAAGTGTGGACTGACAAGTGGGAGTAGACAAAAATGCTGCAGAAACTCAGCGGGTGAGGCAGCATCTATCGAGCGAAGGAAATCTGCGACATTTCGGGTCAAGACCCTTCTTCAGACTGATATGAGGGTGGGGGGGGCAGGAAGAAGAAAGGAAGAGGTAGAGCCTCTGGGCTAAGGGAGAGCTGGGAAGAGGAGGAGAAAGCATGACTACCTGAAATTGGAGAAGTCAATGTTCATACTGCTGGGGTGTAAACTGCCCAAGCGAAATATGAGGTGCTGCTCCTCCAATTTGCGGTGGGTCACTCTGGCCATGGAGGAGGCCCAGGACAGAAAGGTTGGATTCGGAATGGGGGGGGGGGAGTTGAAGTGCTGAGCCACCAGGAGATCTGGTTGGATATTGTATATGCTATGTTATGGTATACCGTGTGGAGGTGTTGGGCGAAGCGATCGCCAAGCCTACGCTTGGTCTCACTGATGTAGATCAGCTGACATCTAGAGCAGCGGATACAATAGATGAGGTTGAGGAGGTGCAGGTGAACCTCTGCCGCATCTGGAATGACTGCTTGGGTCCTTGAATGGAGTCAAGGGGGGAGGTAAAGAGACAAGTGCAGCATTTCCTGCAGTTGCAAGGGAAAGTGCCAGGAGAAGGGGTGGTTTGGGTGGGAAGGGACAAATTGATCAGGGAGTTACGGAGGGAGCGGTCTCTGCGGAAAGCAGACAGGGGAAGAGATGGGAAGATGTGGCCAGTGGTGGGATCCCGTTGGAGGTGGCGAAAATGTCGGAGGATTATTTGTTGTATGTGACGGCTGGTAGGGTGGAGGGTGAGGACAAGGGGGACTCTGCCCTTGTTACGAGTGGGGGGATGGGGAGTGTGAGCAGAGTTATGGAGTATAGAAGAGACCCTGGTGAGAGCCTCAACTATAGTAAATGATGGGAACGCACGTTACCTGAAGAATGAGGACATCTCTGTTGCCCTGGTGTGGAACACCTCATCCTGGGTGCAGATGCGGCATTGACGGAGGAATTGTGATGGAGTCCTTACAGGAAGAAAGGTGGGAAGAAGTGTAGTCCAGATAGCCATGGAAGTCAATGGGTTTATAGTGGATGTCAATCAGTAGTGTATCACCTGCGATGGAGATAGTGAGGTCTAGAAATGGTAGGAAAATGTCGGAAATGGTCCAGGTGTATTTGAGTGCCGGATGGACGTTAGTGGTGAAATGGATGAAGTCAGAGAGTTGTGTGTGAGTGCACGAGGTGGCATCAATGTAGGTATGTTACAAAACCTACCTGAATCGTCATTGGGAATCTGCCCAAAGCCATGTCCGCGATTTTGGCGCTGTTTAGAGGGGGCGGGTTTAAAACGCGATTTTTACTAGGCTGTTCCAATCGCAGATGTTCAGCCTAGTAAATCATTAACGAAAAATCGCTGCAAGACCCGGTCGCAAAAGCTATTATTAGTTTTATAGGCCTCGAATAATAATTATAATAGTTTTAAAAGCTCTCTTTCACTTCGCAACCTCTCGCAGCCCCAGGGTTTTATAAAGCAGAAAATTAAAGGTATGTACCTTATTTTTACATTAAATGGGGGCATGTATATAACCCTGTATATAACATTTTCTATAGCGAGTAGTTCATTTTGGGCTTTTTATATCCCGCAGTATTTTTCTCGGCATTTGAGGGCACAAATCCAGCGCGATGTGAACGTTCTAAATCAGCGCGTTCACAGGAACCCACTAGAAAACCGATTTAAATGGGCATTTATTTACAGCAATTGAACACTAAATTCCTTCCATTTGGCCTATAAATTAATGTAAATTAGATATAAAAATCATGTTATATTGTGAATTATTTGTGAATAATCTTTGGACACTTAGGCTATTTAAGAAATGGATAGATGTTTATATCTAGTAATTGAATTTTGATTAAACATGATTTTCTTTTTTAGTAGTTACTATTTGTTTTAGCGTTTAACTTTATAATCTTTACCTTTTTTTCTAAAATTGAAAAATTGAGGAAAAACAACGTGTACAGAGTTGCTTATTGGTTGCAGTCTGAGGAGTATGTGGATGCTACTGATTATGATATGCCAATGTACCAGCTAGCAGCTGATCTTCTCCATAAAGACTTGGTCTTTTGCTAGAAATTGTAATTTATTTACCTATCCATAACTGACTTACAGCATATTATACAATAATATTAAAGTTCTGATCTTGAGAATATCACATTTTTGAATTTTCAAGGCAGTCTGGTTGTTTATTACCATTTCTGTCACATCGGTCAATTTTGTAATTAGCTACAATTAGGTAATTAGCTAATTATATGCTTTAATTTCATGTCATCCAAGTAAGATTGTTTTATATTTTTTCAGAATGCTTCAATCTATGATAGGTGAAAATTTCATTCAGTTCTCTTAATTCTTAAGAAAGTTACGGGCTTTTGACTATCCAAGATTACAGCTTTTTTGTAATGTCCATTGAAAATCAATAGGGAACAAGATGCTAATTTCCGAGTATGAAAATGGCCATAACTTTTTTAATACTTGAGATATGAAAGTGAATTTGGTGTCAAATTAAACTTGTTGTTATGCTTTATCTGATGGGATAAATTGCAGACTTGATTTTTAAAATCTCAAAATTTTGTAACATTGCTAATCAATGCAGTCGTCGATGTAGCGGAGGTAGAGTTCGGGGATAGGGCCATGGTGTACCTCAAATAAAGATTGTTCGACGTACCCTACAAAGGGGCAGGCATAGCTTGGGCCCATGCGCGTGCCCATAGCTACGCCTTGTATATGTAGGAAATGGGAGGAGTTAAACGAAAAGTTGTTAACGGTAAGGACCAGTATCAGTAGACGGGGATTGGATGGTTCTGCGGTCGAGGAAGAAATGGAGGGCTTTAAGACCCCCCTGGTGGGGGATGGAGACGTAGAGTGACTGGACATCCATGGTGAAGATGAGGGAATGGGGGCCTGGATAATGGAAGTCATGGAGGAGACGAAGAGCATGTGAGGTGTCTTGAACATCGGCTGGGAGGGATTTAACCAGGGGGGGTAGGATGGAGTCGAGGTATGTGGAAATACGTTTGGTGGGACACGAACAGGCAGAAACAATGGGTCTGCCAGGACAGTCAGGTTTGGGGATTTTGGGGAGAAGGTAAAATCGGGCCGTGCGGGGCTGGGGAACGATGAGGTTGGAGGCTTCGGAGGGCAGGGAGCCAAAAGTGATGAAGTCAGTGATAGTATTAGAGATCATGGCCTGGTGCTGGTCTGTGGGGTCATGGTCCAAGGATAAGTAGGAGGAGGAGAGTTGGCAAGGTTTGAGGAAGATGGGCAAGACCCAGTTGAACAACCACTGAGGTTCCTTGTGTTGGGGGGGGGGACAAGCACTAGGACCCAAGCGGGTTGCACCATAAAAACCTTCAGGAAGGGCCTGGGGTCAAGGAAAGAACGTTCACGTCACGGCCCCTGTTTCCACCAATCTTTCCACCACGAGAAGCACAAAACGCAGATGCCGAGAAGTGTGTTCAGCTCTGGCTTCCGAAATTTCTGAACGTCGGGAAGGGCCTGTTCTTTATGTTGCTGTATGTTTTCTACAGAAAAGGTGGGGGCAGGACAAAGCCTGGTGAGTTGTAGGTGTTTACAGGTGAGATGGCGTGGTGGGGGGGGGAGGGTGTCTTTATGGGGAGATGATTGGAGAAAGGCCAAGGTGAATTCTCCAATTTTAACGCAAGTAACTGTAAATATTAAACTGCATCTCCAGCCCCCCCCCCCCCCCCCCCGTCCAATATAGATCTATAGACCGGCCTATGTATTCAACTCGAATCAATCTCTGCCTTTGACAGTCTGAAGAAGGGTTTCGGCCCGAAACGTTGCCTATTTCCTTCGCTCCATAGATGCTGCTGCACCCGCTGAGTTTCTCCAGCTTTTTTGTGTAACCCTCTGCCTTTGACAGGTTTGGGCAAGCTGGGGGAAGTTAGAAGGGTGAGGATCCAGGTTCTCCACATTCCAAAAGGGAGAATGATCTTTCTGCCCGAGGGGCAGGGCTGCTCTCAGACGGCAGCGAACTCTCAACGGCAGGTGGGTGTAAGCGGCGAGGGGGAGTCGGGGAGCGGATTCAATGTAGATTGCGAGTGGTGGAGGGTGGGGAGAGGCGGTGGGGAGGGGGTGAGTTGCGGTGGTGGGGAGGACATTCAATTCTCAGCTGATTTCAAGAACCACGTTACCGAGAACCCAACACTGGAGATTGTTAACCCGGGTTAGGGCAGCCCGTTCGTCACCTTTGAATGCAAACAAAATGTCACGCAGACTATGGAAACGCAAGACAAAGGACATTTATTGTCACACACACCAATTGGTGCAGTGAAATTTGAGACTGTAGAAGCTGGGATTTTTAACCAAACACAAAATGCTGGAGTAACTCAGCAGGCCAGGCAGCATCTCTGGAGAGAGGGTAAACAAAAATGCTGGAGAAACTCAGCGGGTGCAGCAGCATCTATGGAGCGAAGAAAATAGGCAACGTTTTCGGGCCGAAACCTTTGTTCAGAGAGAGGAATGGGTGATGTTTCAGGTCGAGGCCTTGCTTCAGATTGATTGGGTGGGGTGGGGGTGGGGGGGAATTGAATCTGTTTGAACATTAAAATTTCCAACTTCCCCAACTCCTTTTTCTCCCCCCCCCCCGTCCTTTCTCCCCAAAGCTGGAGAGCTCCCATTTCCCCAATAACCCCCTCTACCCGAGTCAAGAAGGGTCTCGACCCGAATCGTCACCCATTCCTTCTCTCCAGAGATGCTGCCTGTCCCGCTGAGTTACTCCAGCATTTCTGGTGCCCAGAACTGAACACAATACTCTAAATGCGGCATCACCAATGTCTTATACAACTGCGACTTTACCTCCCAACTTCTAAACTCAATACTGACTGATGAAGACCAATGTTTGAGTCTATGTGCTAGTGGTGCTGCTGCACCTGTGATGTACCTGTACTTCATTGTACTTGTGCATATGACAATCAGCTCACCTAGACTAGACCCAGAACGTCAACTGTCTATTTCCCTCCACAGATGCTGCATGACCTAGAGTTTCTCCATCACCTTCTGTTCCATCACCTCAAGCTCCTTGTGCCTTCGTCATAATGTATGTTTGGTGAATGGCAGTTGACCTTACCATTGGCTCTGTTTCCGTCTTCAGAGAGATGCCGCCTAACATGCCGTGTATCTCCATTGTTAATGTTATGCTTAATGTTTGTTCGTTTTTAGAGCCATGTTTTATAGCGCTACCAAGAAAATTGTGAGCGAGATTGACCCCGACGGCTTCACGCTGTTTCCTGTGAAAAGCCCATATGATTCTCCAAAATGCAAACCACTTCACCTAGTCATCAAAAAGAAGAGAAATATGTTTTCCAGAAGAGAAAATTATGTTCCCACTTCTTTCAGACTGACTGATATATTGATTGATGGCAAAGATTTAAATTTTGGTAAGATATGGCATTTTTTACATTTTCCTACACACTGCAGTCTAGCTTGCTACAAGTTAAGTTGATGACAAATGTAGAAGCAATGTTGTAAAAGGGAGATGATTGTTTGGATTAAGATACCCAGAATAATGTAGACACGTGGAACTGCAGATGTTGGAATCTTTTATAAAATGCAAAGTGCTGGAGTATCTCAGCAGGTCAGGCAGCATTTATTGAGGAAAGTGGACACACGTTTCTGAGTGAAGAAAGGTCCCAACCCGAAATGTTGCCCATCCAATCCAACAGATGCTGCCTGACCCGTTAAGTTCTTCCAGGACTTTGTGTTTTGCTCAAGGATAAACAGGTGACAATTCGGGTCGGGATCCTCCTTCAGACTAACTCTGGTCCCCAGAACAATGTCCACTTTCCAAAGTCAGGCTGTGCCAACTGGAAAATTAAAAATGAAATAATTAAATGAAGTCACAATGAAATGCCGCCATTGGTACAAATTTCAATGGTTCAATGGTCCTTTTAATGTCACAGTGCGAAGTGCAAACACAGTGAAATTCTTTCTTGCAAAGAGTCCAGTAGCGTCCACTGATCCCGCATGCGAGAGGCACCATGTTTTGGCGCCATTTCCAAGAAACTGCAGATTGCACGGACTCGGTGGGCTGAAGGGCCTCTATCCATGCTGTCTATAAACTAAACGGAACATTGTGTGAATGGGTTAAAAACATCTTAGTATCACCATAGCTTTGTGAACACCGGGGAATGATTTTGACTTCTGAGTGAACCACTCATTAAAGGGCCTGTCTCACCAGCATATGATTGCTTGCGTCTAGCTCGACCAAACATGGTCGCTTGAGGTGTACCACCTCGCGGGACCGGTCCCAATTCCAACCGCGGAGGCGTATGGAGTTGTGCGGGGCTGGTCCCGACATCATACTCACCAATCAGCTGGGCAGGAGGCGGGCCGACTGAAATTGGACGTCGGGCGGCGTGGCGTCATCACGCAACGGCACGTGCTACGCGTACGCCGTCAAGACGCTGCGTACGACGTAGAGACGCTGCGTACGACTTCAATGCGGCTGCGAGCCGACAGGCCGTTGTCGCGCGGGATTTTCGGACAGTGCAAGATTTTTGGAGTCCCGCACATCTTCATACTCCTCCGCCGATCGAAGTGGGATCGGCTCCTCAAGCGACCACGTTTGGTCGCACTAGACCGATGCAATCGCATGCTGGTGGGACAGGCCCTTATATGTTTCATTGTATCTTCGTCCTTTAGGGTTTAATAAAGGCGAGCAGAAATTGGGAGATGGAGTGTAGAAAGTGTACGGTTAAGTTTCCTTCTATGGTCTAAAATTACAATGCCGTCGCCCTCTGTTGAAACTCTATTGTAGAAACCTCTAAGATTCTTCAAGGATAGGACAGGTTGGATGCATAAAAAAATGTTCCCGATGTTGGGGGAGTCCAGAACCAGATGTCACGGTTTAAGAATAAGGGATAGGGCATTTAGGATTGAGTTGAGATTAAACTTTTTCACCCAGAGAATTCTCTGCCACAGAAGGCAGTGGAGGCCAATTCACTGGACGTTTTCAACAGAGAGTTAGATTTAGCTCTTAAGGCTACAGGAATCAATGGGTATGGGGAAAAAGCAGGAAAGAGGTACTGATTTTGAGTGATCAGTCATCATCATATTTGCTGTCACGATGGGCCGAATGGCCTACCCCTGCACCTATTTTCTATGTTTTCTGTTGTTCTCATTCCCACGATGGGTGCAAACACAACGTTGATTCAGTCTTGGGATTTCTGAGACCATTCACGGTGTACACCATCTGGGTATCGTGCGTTGTGCAGGCATCAAGCCAGCCAACCAGGAAATAAAAATGAATATTTTCCAATTCATTTTCACAGAAAGCAAAGACATACATGTTGAAGTTGAACAGTCTCATTATTTACCAGATTGTGAATATTTTACTAGATCAATGGTTTAACAGTACATGATTTGTCACATGTGCAACCGCGCAGTGAAATTCTGTTGAAATTTACTACACATGCGGGCGCCACCATGTTTGGCGCCATTATTCAAAGCCCGGTAACCTGAGAACGGCCACACTACCAAACTACTTTTAAATACAGATTATATAAAATACATTTAATACAGAAAATAATATCTACTGCATTATCACTGTGTGGTTAATAAACACTGATCAGTTCTTTGACGTTGTAACAGGAAATAGCGAGTAACAGTTGGCAGTCGATTTGTTTTCTTTTCCCAGGATTGAGTAGCTCTATCATTGCCTGCTACTCAGAGGCTTCCAGCACCTCGCTCAGTGCCCAAGTGTGTGTGGATGCCGGCAAAGTTAATGTAGGAGCACACGTTTCAACAAGTTCCTCAGACGCCATGTCAAATGTGGAAATGAGAAAGCACACAATCTCTGAATGCACGCTGCTGGATGTTGTCCTAGACAGGTAATCATTGGTGCAGTGGTAGAGTTGCTGCTTTACAATGCCAGAGACGCGGGTTCAATTCTGACTATGGGTGCTGTCTGTGCGGAGTTTGCACGTTCTCACTGTGACCACGTGGGTTTTCTCCAGGTGTTCTGGTTTCATCCAACACTCCAAAGACGTAGATTAATTACCTTCTATAAAAATTGTAAATTGTCCCTCGCGTGTAGGATGGGGCTAGTGTACGGGGTCACTGGTCGGCGTGGACTAGATGGGCCGAAGGGGCCTGTTTCCGCACTGTATCTCGAAACTAAACTCACCCCAACCCAGGTTACCAATCCAAAAGAAGCTGACAATCTCAATGACAGGCTCCCAACCTGAAGTGTGGTTTGTCTATTTCCCTCCACAGATGCTGCCTGACCCACTGAGTTCCTAAAGCAGGTTGATTATTACTCACAGAGATGGTGTATTTTTCATTTCAATGTGGCGTTTGACAGCCTCTTGTACTTTGCCAGCTTATTCAACAGTGAAAACCGCTGGCACCTTCTGTCAGATTTAGCTTTACTTTAACTTGTCCTTTAAGGAATGTAAGATGTTTATTATTGAGCATTTTTTAAATAGATTTTCTGATATTCAGAAACATTCAAACTTTTTTACTGCTTTGACAGTTGGCTGAGGCAGAGAGTCATGGATTCATACAGCATGGAAACAGATTCAGATTCAGATTCAGATTCAGATTCAATTTAATTGTCATTGTCAGTGTACAGTACAGAGACAACGAAATGCATTTAGCATCTCCCTGGAAGAGCGACATAGCAAACGATTTGAATAAATAATAATAAGTGTCCGGGGGGGGGGGGGGGTGATTGGCAGTCACCGAGGTACGTTGTTGAGTAGAGTGACAGCCGCCGGAAAGAAGCTGTTCCTCGACCTGCTGGTTCGGCAACGGAGAGACCTGTAGCGCCTCCCGGATGGTAGGAGGGTAAACAGTCCATGGTTGGGGTGAGAGCAGTCCTTGGCGATGCTGAGCGCCCTCCGCAGACAGCGCTTGCTTTGGACAGACTCAATGGAGGGGAGCGAGGAACCGGTGATGCGTTGGGCAATTTTCACCACCCTCTGCAATGCCTTCCGGTCGGAGACAGAGCAGTTGCCATACCATACTGTGATGCAGTCGGTAAGGATGCTCTCGATGGTGCAGCGGTAGAAGTTCACCAGGATCTGAGGAGACAGATGGACCTTCTTCAGTCTCCTCAGGAAGAAGAGACGCTGATGAGCCTTCTTGATCAGAGTAGAGGTATTGTGGGTCCAAGAGAGGTCATCGGAGATGTTGACTCCCAGGAACCTGAAGCTAGAAACACGTTCCACCTCCGTCCCGTTAATGTGGATGGGGGTGTGCGTGCCGCCTCTGGACTTCTTGAAGTCTACAATGAGCTCCTTGGTCTTCTTGGAGTTAAGGGCCAGGTTGTTGTCAGCGCACCATGCTGCTAAGTGCTGGACCTCCTCCCTGTAGGCCAGCTCATCGTTGTTGCTGATGAGGCCAATCACCGTTGTATCATCTGCATACTTGATGATGGTGTTAGTACCATGTACAGGTGTGCAGTCATAGGTGAAGAGGGAGTAGAGGAGGGGGCTCAGCACACAGCCCTGTGGAACGCCGGTGTTCAGGGTGAGGGTTGAAGAGGCGTGCTTGTCTAACCTCACAGACTGGGGTCTGTTGGTTAGAAAGTCCAGTATCCAGTTGCAGAGGGAGGGGTCGATGCCCAGGTTACCGAGTTTGGTGATCAGTTTTGATGGTATAATGGTGTTGAATGCTGAGCTGTAATCGATGAACAGCATTCTTACGTAAGTGTCTCTGTTGTCAAGGTGGGAGAGGGCGGAGTGAAGTGCCGTTGAGATGGCATCCTCCGTACTCCTGTTCTTGCGGTAGGCAAACTGATAGGGATCCAGTGTGGGGGGGGGGGGGGGGGGGGGGGGTACAGGCCCTTCGGCCCAACCTGCCCACGCTGCCCAACATGCCCATTTACACTAGTCTCACCTGCCTGCGTAAATATTTAGTACATGTTGTGATAGTATCTTCAACTACTTCATCCGGCATCTCGAAGGGCCGAATGGCCTACTCCTGCACCTATTTTTACCTACATCCATCTAAACTTATTCTTTCCATGTACCTGTCTAAATATTTAGTACATGTTGTGATAGCACCTTCTTCAACTACTTTATTCGGCAGCTCGTTCCATACACCCACAACCCTTTATGTGAAAAGGTTACCCCTCAGATTCCTATTAAATCTTTTCCCCCTCACATTAAACCCTATGCCCTCTGGTTCATGATTCCCTTACTCTGGGAAGGAGACTTTTGTCTGCATCTACCTGATTTATTCCTCTCATGATTTTGTACAACTTGCTCAAACATACACTTGGATTATTACACACAGAATGATTCAAGTTATTTTTGTCGACGGCTTTGCTGAGGTTCATGAATTAGATGTCGGGTGAATTGCAAAACTATTGTCTAACTTATGCCATCATCTCCTCTTTTGTCAGAGCTGATTAATTAGTATCATTCTTCTTAACTTTATCTTTTCAGGAAAGTGGACAGAGAACATCCGTTTGTGAAACGGATGAAGAGTAATATGGTTTATGTGATACTGGAAGTGATAGAGACGGAACACGCATGTTCTGTAAATGACTCAGCTAAGGCCGCAACAGGAATTAAATGGCTGTTGAGTAAGCTTCTGAAGGGGAGTATAACTTTTTTTACTTGGCTTCAAGTGACATTGGTAGAGCAGCTGCTAGAGTTGCTGCCTCACAGAGCCAGTGACCCCACTTCGATCCCATCCTCGGATGTTGTCTGTGTGGCGTTCATAATTTCATAAATTTCAGGATTAGGCCAATCGGACCACCACGTCTAACATGCCATTCAATAATGGCTGAGATATCATCCCCTCTCCACCCCATCCTCCTGCCTTTTCCCCATTTCTATGGAAAGACATTCTTGCCATAGGGGGAGTGCAGAGAAGGTTCACCAGACTGATTCCTGGGATGGCTGGACTTTCATATGAAGAAAGACTGGATAGACTTGGCTTGTACACGCTGAAATTCAGAAGATTGGGGGGGGATCTTATAGAAACTTACAACATTCTTAAGGGGTTGGACAGGCTAGATGCAGGAAGATCTCGGAGAATTTCAGAGTTGTTTTGGCGTAGCAAGGAATCTAAGGCCGAATCTGGCACACACAAACGCACAAATATATACACACACACAGTTTTAATATATAGATAGATAGATAGATAGATATGATAGATAGATAGCAAATCTCTCTACATAAAAGCAATTCCTTCACTTTCGTTATAGTTGGGCCATCTCCACACTTTCTCCATGATGTTGACTTCCCTGGAATTAGTTTTCATAGGATTTACTTTCACAGTTAAATATTGTAGTTGTCTTTGTTGCCTTAGACTGAAGCTGAACTCAGGATGAGTAGAGAAAGGAAGTTAACTTTTCCAGCTGGAACATCTCTTGCGTACATGTTCTTTGATCTGAGGATTAGTCCAAATGGTACCCTGGGTATGTAAAAGTATAATATTACAAAAAGAAGCAACTTTTTTGAATGTCAGATTGACTAATACATTGGTTATCTTTCTTCAGCCATTTGTGGGGCACAGAGCAAATAACAATGCTAATACCAGGTCCTATTTTTCTTTTTCTTTAGAATTAAATTGGGCTATGCCCAGAATTCTCCAACTTCAAGTAAGTTGCCTCATATTTCCTGTTTATTCCAAAAAAAATGGTATTTTACCTGGGTATGTGCCACAAATAAAGACACATTCTGTGTTTACCCTCAAAAAGAGATGAGGAGGAGGACTTTTGTGAATGTCAGATTGACTATCTACATTGGTTCTCTCTTCTTACAGCCATTTGTTTTTGGGCTCAGAGCAAATAACAATGCTAATACGATCCTATTTAATTCTTTTCTTTAGAATTAAATTGGGCTATGAACGCCCAGAATTCTCCAACTTCAAGTAAGTTGCCTCATATTTCCTGTTTCATTCTGGGGAAAAAAAGGTTTATTTTACTCTGAAAGGTGCCACAAAGCCACTGCCTCACACATTCCCCCCATGTGTGGCTTTCTCAAGGAGAAGTAAGAGGAGGACTGCTAGCATGGGAGTTTGTGTACACATCAAAGATTCTCTTGCTCTTTATAACCATATAACCAAAAGTCCAATTTACAGGAACATTAGAAACAGGGCAGATCATTCGGCCCTACAAGTCCATGGGGCGAACAACTTTTTTCTCCTAGCATATGGCGTGCACCCTGCCTGCACTCTGTACTTCATAACCCTCGCCAGGTTAATTGCTCATCCATATGCCAAGATCCAATAGATTTATTTTTAAATGATGATGGCACAGTGAACCTGAATCCACCATACAGCCATACAAGCTCATTCAACAGGACACAACGCTACCACTCTCTGCGTAAAACAGTTCCCCCCAAACATATTAATCAAAGTTTCCCACCCTTAAGGCACCAAAGTCATGTCTTCTTGTTTGAATATTCCCTATTCTCAAAGGGAAAAGCTTGTCTATCTTACAGCTTTTTATTTTTTGTTTTCGCAAAATGTTTATAACAACACAAATGGTGGATGATGTAGTGTACATAATGTGTTGTCGGCACGGTAACGCAGCTGGAAGAGCTACTGCCATACAGCGCCAGAGACCGGGGTTCAATCATGACCTTGGGTGCTGCCTGCGGTGCGTTTGCATGTTCTCCCTGTGCCCATGTAGGTTTTCTCCCACATACCAAAGACATGGTGTTTGAAGGCCAAAGCTGTTTCACGGCCTCTATAAATTCCCCCCATGATGTGGCTTTCATTCAATCAATAAGTAAGTCCTGGACTTTTAGCATGAATACATTTCTCGCTGTATCAGCAAAGGTCCGCATTTGCTCTTTGTCCCAGGGGAAAGGCCGCAAAAGTCCAGCTGGTAGGCCGCGAGAAATAGGGGCGAGGACGCGATTCGGAGAAATATTTTGAGGAAGAGTTCTGATAAACGGGGCCAGGACCCTTTCCCCCTCCCCCACATTCTAGTATAAGTGGCCCCAACACAACCTTTGGAAAGTAAAAATAATAAGAAAACAGAAATGTTTGATCTTCAGAGGCTGCATGCCAGTTAATTGCATTTGTTGAAGTACCATATAACAAAACCAAATAACCATATAACAATTACAGCACAGAAACAGGCCATCTCGGCCCTTCTAGTCCGTGCCGAACACTTATTCTCCCCTAGTCCCATCTGCCTGCACTCAGACCATAACCCTCCATTCTTTTCCCGTCCATATACCTATCCAAATTATTTTTAAATGATAAAATCGAACTTGCCTCCAGCACTTTCACTGGAAGCTCATTCCACGCAGCTACCACTCTGAGTAAAGAAGTTCCCCCTCATGTTACCCCTAAACTTCTGCCCCTTAATTCTCAAATCATGTCCTCTTGTTTGAATCTTCCCTACTCTCAATGGAAAAAGCTTATCCACGTCAACTCTGTCCATCCCTCTCATCATTTTAAATACCCCTTAACCTTCTGCACTCCAAAGAATAAAGACCTAAATTGTTCAACCTTTCTCTGTAACTTAGTTGCTGAAACCCAGGCAACATTCTAGTAAATCTCCTCTGTACTCTCTCTATTTTGTTGACATCTTTTCTATAATTTGGCGACCAAAATTGTACACCGTACTCCAGAATTGGCCTCAACAATGCCTTGTACAATTTTAACATTATATCCCAACTTCTATACTCAATGCTCTGATTTATAAAGGACAGCACACCAAAAGCTTTATTTACCACCCTATCTACATGAGATTCCACCTTCAGGGATCTGTGCACAGTTATTCCCAGATCCCGCTGTTCAACTGCATTCCGCAATTCGCTACCATTTACCATGTACGTCCTATTTTGATTTGTCCTGCCAAGATGTAGCACCTCACACTTATCAGCATTAAACTCCATCTGCCATCTTTCAGCCCACTCTTCCAAATGGACTAAATCTCTCTGTAGACTTTGAAAATCGACTTCATTATCCACAACACCCCACCTATCTTAGTATCATCGGCGTACTTACTAATCCAATTTACCACACCATCATCCAAATCATTGATGTATATGACAAACAACAGTGGACCCAACACAGATCCCTGAGGCACCCCACTCGTCACTGGCCTCCAACCTGACAAACAGCCATCCACCATTACTCTCTGGCATCTCCCATTCAGCCACTGTTGAATCCATCTTGCTACTCCACTATTAATACCCAGTGGGTGGACCACGTGAAGATTGCAATCTTCCACCCCGGCCTGGACCTGAGACGCTAACTCGATATTTCTCCTTCCAAAGATGCTGCCTGAGCCGCTGAGCATTTCCACCATTTCTGTAGTGCCTGTACCACCATTCAAAAAGATCACAGCTTATCAGTTCCACTTAGAGCCAGAGTTTTACAACGCGGAAACAACGCGGAAACCCTTTGGCCCAACTTGCGCAAACCAGCCAACATGTGCCATCTACGCTAATCCCACCCACCTCCATTTGGCCCATATCCCTCTAAAAACGTCCTTTCCATGTGCCTGTCTGAATATTTCTTGAACGTTGCACAACGTTAAACCTGGAATCCCTTAATATTTAAAAAAATCTATTAGTGTCTCTTTTGAACATGCCATAACTGAGAATCATTCTGCAAGATAGCCAACATACAGTATTAAGGATAGACACAAAATGCTGGAGTAACCTAGGCAGCATCACTTAAGAAAGGAATGGATGACATCCTGGAAAACTAAGATTATTGGTGTTCTCAAAAAGCCTCAAAGGATCTCATTCCCTAAACTTGTGAGAAAATTAGTTGGTTGGCCATACGTTCAGTATATTGCACTGGGGTGAAGTGGGCTGTGGCAAATTACACAGAGATGTTCCTTTGCCTTTTTTAGTTTGCTTTAGTTTAGAGATGCAGCCCAGAAACAGGCCCTTCGGCCCAACGAATCTGTGCCGATCAGCGATCCCCGCACACTAACACTATCCTACACACACTCGGGACAATTTACAATTTCACCAAAGCCATAAACCTACAAACCTGTACGTCTTTGGAATGTGGTCGGAAATCGGAGCTCCTGGAGAAAACCCACTCAGTCACGGGGAGAACGTACAAACTCCGTACAGACAGCATTCGGCGTCAGGATCGAATCTCTGGTGCTGCAAGGCAGCAACTCTACCACCGCATCTTTTATTTACCTTTTGACCAGCATTACTTCTGATCAAATAGTGAAAGGAGGGCAGTTGTGTTAAGAAAAGATTGGAATAACTGGGTTTATTCTCTCTGCAAAATATGGAGGTAGAAGAATGACCTTGCAGAGGTTTATAAAATTACAAGGGTGGATTTAGGGGCAGATGGCCAGAATCTTTCTCCCAAGATAGGGGAGTCTAGAATTAAAGGGCACAGATTTAAGATGTGGGAGAAAATCTTTGAGGTGTAATGTTTTCATACAGACGAGGTGAATATGTGGAATAAGCTGCCAGAGGGGATGGTGAAAACAAATACAATGATAAGATTTAAAAAGCATTTGGATAAGATACTTGAATAGGAAAAGCTTAGAGGGATTCGGACCTAAGGAAGGCAAAGGATGTATGTTTCTATGTTCTGGTATTTGATTTGTTGCATGTACCGAGGGACAGTGATGATTTTTGTATACAGTTCAGTTCAAGTATCACTATACATAAGATTATGTGATAGGAGTAGAATTAGACCATTCGGCCCATCAATACTCTGCCATTCAATCATGGCTGATCTATCTCTCTCCTAACCCCATTCTCCTGCCATCTCTCCATAACCTCTGACACCCCCCCCCCCCCCATAAGCACTTAGCAGGGCTGCCAACTCTCACGCTTTGAGCGTGAGAATCACACATTTGAACAAATTCTCACGCTGATCACAAATTTCTCACGCTCTGTCGTGAGAAATTCTGTGATCGACGAAAATTTCAAAACACAGATAAACTACACGGGCCGCGGGTGTTGGAGAGCCGGGGCTGAGGGACGGATGGAAGCAAAACCTGCGGCAGAGACAGATGCGGGGAGCTGGGGCTGACTAGTGTTTACGGGAGGGGATAAGAGAGAGGGGCGAAAGTGAGATGGGAGGAAGAGAGGGGGAGAGAGTCAGGGGAGAGAAAGAGGGGAGAGAGAGGGGAGGAGAGAGATAGAGGGGGGGGAGAGAGAGGCAGAGAGAGAGAGAGAGATAGAGAGAGAGAGGGGGTGAGAGGGGGGAATAGAGAGAGAGAGAGAGAGAGAGGGAGAGGGGGAGAGAGAGGGGGGGAAAGAGAGAGAGGGAGAGAGGGTGAGAGAGGGGAGAGAGGGAGGAGAGTGAGGTGGGAGAGGGGAGAGAAAGGTGGAGAGAGAAGGGAGGGGAGAGAGGGAGAGGGGAGGGAGATAGAGGGGGGGAGAAAGGAGGGGGGGGGGGGAGAGGAGAGAGAGAGGTGAGAGAGAGGGGAGAGAAGGAGGAGAGTGAGGTGGGGAGAGGGGGAGAGAAGAGGTGTGGAGAGAGAGAAGGGAGGGGGGAGGGGAGAGGGGAGAGAGGGGGTGGACAGAGAGGAGAGTGAGAGAGAGGGAGAGGGATAGAGAGAGAGAGAGAGGGGGGGTCAGAGAGGCAGGGCTGCCAACTCCCATGCATTGAGCGTGAGAATCACGCATTTCGCCAAATTCTCACGCTGATCACAAATTTCTCACGCTCTGTCGTGAGAAATTCTGTGATCAACGAAAATTTCAAAACTCATATTAACTGCATGGGCCGCGGATGTTGGAAGCAGAAGCAGCGGTGGGGACAGATGCGGACGGGGAGCGGGGCGGAGCGGAGTGTTTGCCGGGCTGGCGAGTCGCTCACTGCAGCTCCGGCCATGGAGCAGCCTCGGTGCCGTGAGAGTCTCTGTGCCAAATTCACCCAGGTGACCAGCATGGATCAGGCTGCGGCTCGGTGCATCCTGGAGGACAACCAGTGGCTGCTGGAAGTAAGTACCAAGCACTGGGTAGAAACGGTGGAAGATAGTGGACTTCAAATGGGGGTGGTTGGAGAAAGCATCCTGCTTGCCTGCTAGATTTTCACTTACTGTAACTGCAGGAAAAATGTTCCCGATGTTGGCGGAGTTCAGAACCAGGAGGTCACAGTTTAAGAATAAAGGGTAGGCCAGTTAGGACTGAGATGAGGACAAACTTTCTTCACGCAGAGAGTTGTGCATGTGGAATTCTGTGCCTCAGAAGGCAGTGCAGGCCAATTCACTGGATGGTTTCAGAAAGAGTTCTTTAGTTCTTGGGGCTAACGAAATCAAAGGATATGGGGAAAAAACAGGAAAGAGGTACTGATTTTAGATGAATAGTCATGATCATATTGAATGGCAGTGCTGGGTCGAAGGGCCGATGGCCTATTCCTGCACCTATTTTCTATATTTCTATGCTTGGGCATATGGCAATAAAACTCGATCACTTGATTTTGAAGCATTCATGCATGGTGGAGATATAATGTAGTCCTAGAGTGATACAGTGTGAAAACAGGCCCTTCGGCACAACTTGCCCACACCCGCCAACATGTCCCAACTACCCTACCTGTTTTTGGTCCATACTTCCAATCCTGTCCTATCCATGCATCAGTCTAACTGTTTCTTAAATGTTGGGATGGTCCCTGCCTCAACTACCTCCTCTGGCAGCTTGTTCCATACACCCACCATCCTTTGTGTGGAAAAAGTTACCCCTTAAAAAGGTCACCTCTTAAAAATACTTCATACAAAAAACATTCAAATCATTCTTCTGCAATGCACTAAAACATGATTTTAATACATCAAATTTCAAAAAGTTCCTACCCTGGGAGGGTGGACTACTTCCACATCCTCTCTCCCCACTCGGTTGCTCCACTCCCTCACCGGGTATCCCCAAGGCCAGTGATCAGTGATTGCTCAGCCTCCCCACTTTCAAAAATGCTCCGTGGCCCCTGGTTCAGACAGAGAACACTGCCAGATGTGAGCGGGGAACTGAGGCTAGTTGTCCGTGATATCTGGATCCCAGTGCTCAGCGCTTCATGTTTCGGAGTTGGCTAATGTTATTAATTTGTAATTAGCCTGATTTGGAATCAGTTGACAAAACCTTAATTTATTAATCCGGAATATCCAGGGGGATGGGATAAGTGTAATATTAAAATGACATGCAAGGTGTCAGGCTGTCTGTCACAAGATACAGCCCTGATAACCCATTATTTCCTTCAGTTAAATATTGGGAAGGTGGCACTATTGTCATTTGCCACTCAATTATTATGTTTGTTTACCTCACTGACTATTTCTAAATCCTATCCCCCCCAAATTCCTTTGACAGGATGAATAGAAATGTCCCAAATCTCGTTGTTTTATTAATTGAACACGTAGATGAACATCCTCAAGGAGTGTAATCAGATGGAAACTGATTCAGATGCAATATTTAAGAGCTTGTTCAAAGAAGGGGCATATTTTAAAGGAGTGACAGAGATACTTGCAGGGCAATGTGTGAAGCGATTATTATTTGTCTTTAGTTTTAGTTTGAACCTGGACATCTGAAGATTCAAAGTTTAATATAGTAATTGTGCTGATACTGACACCAACCAACCAATGAATATCATCCATTCCGGAGGTTTTATTTTTATGATGCCATTTAAAATTCACTTGGATTTTAATTACTTCAATGTAAAAGTAATTGGGAATGGGGAGCATTGGAACAAAAATTTGCCCTCGGTACATATTAACTGTAATGTAATACTGTATGCATGTTGGTAAGTGCAGTCAAAACAATTTTTGTTTTAATCATTGTTGTGTTATGAATACCACAGAAAATATTATGTACTCTCAAGATCACATTTAATAGAATAATATTGCTTAAATATATAGTTATTGGAATTTGCATTTCGGAAAAGCCCAAGCTGAGAGCAGGACAGCAAAATACAGAAAATATTGGGGGTGAAAATGACTTCAGGCCAGTTTGTTACGAAAATGAAAGACATGGTAACAGAAGACTTATACAGCTAAGTGAGTATAATTTTATGGATGAGAAATTGTGTTCAACCAATTGATGACTTCTTCGACAAAGTAACTAGCATGTTAGATAACAAGGAATCCAATGAATGTAGCAAATTTTGTTATACATTATTTTGTCTGTGAAGTGCCCCATAAAGGATTAATGCATTAGATAAGCACCAAGTACACAGGACGTAATAGGTTAAGTCCAGAGGGTCAGATATGGGGCTTTATGTGTGGGCCAGATATATTATCAGTGCAAAGGGGCTAGGAGCAAGGCCAAGTGTACATCCAGAGTCAAGGTGTGGAATAGTACTAGGTGTGCAGTCAAAGATGGGACCAGGGGAGTGTTCAGCACCGGGAACCTAAGCAGTTAAGCAGCTATCAGGGTAGAATAGGGGGCCATGTGTAAGGCTGGACTCGGGGGCGGGAATGAAAGAAGGTGTGCAACTGGAGTCAGGGCCAGGGGTAATACCAGATGTGCAGTGAGACCCAGGTTGGTCAACATGGGCCAAGTGTTTGAATATAAGCTGATTTCCATACATGAATACACTAAGATCATTCACGTGCTGCATGTGTTGATCAGAGCCTGGGCTCTCCTGTGGAATGTAATTAGGAATGTAATTTAGTCTAACCTTATTCATAGCTCACTCAAGACATCAACCATCGTGCCAGTGCCCAAACAGTCAGCTACAGGGAGTCTCAACGATTTCCGCCCAGTGGCACTCACCCCTGTTATTGCAAAGTGCTTTGAGCGGCTGATCTTGGCTCACCTCAAAGCCTGCCTCCCCCCCCACACTGGACCCCCACCAGTTTGCCTACCGGACCAACAGGTCTACAGAGGACGCCATATCGGCGGCCCTACACTCTGCCCTGACCCACCTGGACCACAACAACTCCTACATCAGGCTGCTGTTCATAGACTTCAGCTCTGCCTTTAACACCGTCATCCCAGCCAGCTTGATCACCAAACTCAGTGGACTTGGCATCTCCACCTCCCTCTGCAACTGGACATTGGACTTCCTCACTAACAGACCACAGTCTGTTAGGGTCAATAACCTCACCTCCTCCACTATAACACTGAACCCCGGAGTGCCACAGGGCTGTGTGCTCAGCCCTCTCCTCTACTCCCTCTTCACCCACGACTGCATCCCAAAGCACGGATCCAACGCCATTATTAAGTTTGCTGACGATACCACGGTAGTAGGACTGATCAGCGACAACGATGAGTCGGCCTACAGGGATGAGATCCAGCACCTGACCACCTGGTGTGCCGACAATAACCTCATCCTCAACTCCAAAAAGACGAAGGAGATTATTGTCGACTTCAGGCAGACCAGAGGAGGCAGTCATACCCCCATCCACATCAACGGGACTGAGGTGGAGCGCGTCTCCAGCTATAAATTTCTCGGAGTGCATATCTCGGAGGACTTGTCCTGGTCCCTCAACACCTCCAAGCTGATCAAAAAGACACAGCAGCGCCTTTACTTCCTTAGGAGGCTCAAGAAAGCCCACCTGTCCCCCCAGATCCTGACCAACTTTTACCGCTGTACCATAGAGAGTATCCTGACCACCTGCTTCACGGTATGGTACAGCAGCTGCACTGCTGCGGACAGGAAAGCACTACAACGGGTGGTGAAAACCGCGCAGCACATCATCGGTGCCCCGCTCCCTGCCATGGATGCCCTCCACCGAAAACGGTGTCTGAGACGGGCTGGGAAGATCATCAAAGACCCCTCACACCCCAACCATGGACTGTTTGCCCTCCTCCCATCAGGGAGGCGGTACAGGAGCCTCAGGTCACGTACCAGCAGGATGAGGAAAAGCTTCTATAACAACACAATCACACTGCTGAACTCGGAGTCCCGACGATAGACTCTCTGGTCCCTCCGTCCCCCTTTGTTTAATCATTCTGTATTTCCTGATTATTCAGTATCTTCTCTCTTTCTATTTTTTTCTTGTCTTTTCTCTTTATGTACAACTACTACGGTCTGACGCAAAACTGCATTTCGTTGTACTGATACTTGTATTTGTGCGATGACATTAAAGTTGAATTGAAGCTAATCCAATTTAAAGCACATATATTGCATTCAAGTGTATGTTAAAAGACTCGCTACAGTATGCATCATATTGCACAATTTCAAGCAGAAAAATGCAAAGGTTCTGTACCAATGGTAGAAGCCCAGAACCCCCCTCCCCCCCCCCCCCCCCCCCCCCCCCCCCCCCCCCTCCACCTCCCCCCCCCCCCCCCCCCCCCCCCCCCCCCCACCGGGGTCGCCATGCTCCCTCGGGCTTGGTCTCTCGCAATTTCTCACAGCCAACTCTCACCCAATGTTGGCAGCCCTGGCTTAGTTACATATTAGATAAGCATCTCAGATGCAGTACATGTGCACAGCAGTAGTAGTACACTGAGACAGTATACAGAGTCGCCAGTTTGGCGCCATATTCAAGTCCCAGTTGTTGTAAGTGCAGGGATCTTGATCTGACCATGAAGGCCCGTTGTCATGGCAGCATTTCAGGGTCGGCCTGGCCAAGCATTGCCGCGGTGTCCTCCACCGCTGTAGGCTGCGTGTGGTCTAGGTGCACGGCCTCTTGGAGCGGCGCCCGTTCCAGCCGTTGCAGGGCATCCAGCGGCCCACTCCCCCATCGAGGCCGTGCACTCCCTCTATGATCTATGATTCCGTGAAAAAAATCTCAGTCGCATTATTTTCCAATTATGTTGTTCAGATATGGGCTTTAATTGTCAAGATCAAAATCGAGTTGTTTTAAAATTTAAAATTTAACGAGAGATTCCGTCTTTTCAATCTCGGTTATAATTCTCTTTCATCTTCAGAATATGACCAGAAACCCTCAACGGTTGTTTTTTTTGCTGAGCTGACGAAAATGAGTGCGGACAAGAAGCCACTGTTCCTCAACGTGATCCTTGAAATTCTTGGCCACAGTGATAGCTTTTTGGTTCTTGATGAAATGGTTTGTACCAAGCGTTTTCCCTCTTCCTGGTCCCCCCATATATCCTTCCATTCCCTGCATATTCACGTGCCTATTGAAAAGTCACTATAATGTCGGCCTTCACCACCACACCCGGAAGCGTGTTCCAGGCATGTGTGTGTGTGTGTGTAACAAACATGCACCACACATCTCCTCTAAACATTCCCTCTGTCTGTCTGTCAGTCTGTCTGTCTTGGACTCTGGGGAAAAACAGGATGTGACTGTCTCTCCTATTTATCCCTCTCATCATTTGATACACTTTTGTTAGGTCTCCCTTCAGCCTCCAGCGTTCCAGAGAATGTAACCCACGTTTGACCAACTTCTCCTATAGTCAATTACCCTCTAATCAAGGCAGCATCCCGGTAAACCACCTCTGCACCCTCTCGAAAGCCACGGTGAGGCTGGAGCACCTCTCTGGGGCAGAAAATGAATTCTGCATTTGGCTTTAGCCATAGAACAACTCAGAAAGGTTTTCAAGAGAGTTAGATTTAGGGCTGAAGGAATCAAGAGTAATGGGGAAAAAGCAGGAACGGGATATTGATTTTGGATGATCAGCCATGATCATATTGAATGGTGGTGCTGGCTCGAAGGGCTGAATGGCCTACTCCTGAACCTATTTTCTATGTTTCTGTGAATGTTAGATTCCTGCACTAATCATCTGAAAAAGGAAAATGTTTCATTGCTTGGCACAAGGGTCCCTGATGTACAGAATAGAGAAGTTGATCAATGTTTAAAATTAGGTTTAGGTGTTGGTTTATTAATGGCACATGTAGCGAGGTACAGTGAAAAGCTTTCTTTTGCAAAATATCCAAATAGATCAGATATACTATGCATACATATAGTCACGCCAAACAATAGGTCGAGCAAAGGGGAAGATACAGAGTGCAGAAGATGGCACAAAATATTTCGGGTTGAGAACCTTCTTCAGGCAGTGACGCTTCTCGACCTGAAACGTCACCTATACCTTCTCTCCAGAGATGCTGCCTGTGCTGCTTAGTTACTCCAACATTTTGTGTCTATCTTTGGTTTAAACCTGCATCTGCAGTTCCTTCCTACACACAGTATAGTTCTCAGCATTGTAAGGCACCAGTTCCATAGACACAGTCTAAGGTTCACGATGGGGTAGATGTGAATCAGACAGTACCCTAGCTTATGGAAGGTCCTGTTCAAAAACTTGATAGCAGATGGGATAAAGCTGTTCCTGAGTGTGGTGACGTGCACTTCCAAGCTCCTGTACCTTCTACTGGACCGGTTTGAGGCAAGAATTTGATTATGTTGACTATATTTTTGAGGCAATGTGAAGTGTTGATGGAGTGAATGCAGGGCAGTCTGATCTGTGTGTTTTATTCCATTTGCTGTCCATGCTGTACGTTCTTAGCTGGACCAGATTTTGGATGGAGTGCAGCCTGACCTCCAAGTGCTGGATCAGACGGAGGAAGATAACAGAGCGTGCGTGGAGAAGATGCTGGATCTGTTGGGAATTAAGAAGGAAAATCCACCAGGAGAAACACTCGCTCTCACCGCAGAGTCCGAAGGGATCATCCGGGCGATAAACACTCTCATCCAGTCACTCAGCGGTACGATTTGATGTCTATTTCAATCTCGTTCAGTAACAGAACTTGTCTGTACGTTCTCCCCGTGACCTGCGTGGGGTTTCTCTGAGATCTTCGTTTTTCTCGCACACTCCAATGACGTACAGGTTTGTAGGTTAATTGGCTCGGTGGAAAAATATAGAATTGTCGGCAGTGTGTGTCGGGTGCTGTTAATGTGTGGGGATCGCTGGCCAGTGCCGACAGCCCGACCGACCCCTTGCAGCACTCACCGGCGGAGAGACAGCCCGACTGACTGACTGACCCTAATCCTCACCCTAGCTTTACATTTTTATTTATCATTTTTATTTAACAGTTCACATCATAACTTTACAAAGATGAATCAATTGCAAAACATGATTATCCGCATGGTTACATTACCTTTATACCTTCGAAACCTTGCTATTGTTTTGATGTAATTAGGAGGCAGCCATGATCCCAGGTGCTAGCGACCATGAAACGAAACGCATGATTGGTCAATTGGCGTCCGCCTCAATGTCAAACGTGTATTGATTGGACAATTTTACTACTCAGAAAATTGGAGGTTTTTCTCATAATTTAAATAATATGTCCAGGTTTTGGTCTTGACGTGTTTCAGGGATGATTTCTATCATATGTTTACACAATATGTTATAAATACAGATAGATACGTGATTTGGGTCACAGAATGAAACGAAAAAGCACCACGGCTCACGGTCTATTGGGAAGAAAATGAAAACCCTTGTGCAGAAAAGACTTGATTCATCCCAAATTCAAGGAATTTTTCTCCTTGAGTAGAGAGGTACGGTGTCTTGCAGGACTTTGTGAATGATTCTGCTTCTTTTTCAGAGATGGATCCTGAAACTTTAATCCTGTTGGAAATCAGTGTTGAGGCAGAGATTATATCCAAACAGCTAAAGCTGGTAAGAAATATAAACAGTAAAACAGGTAAAGAAATAAAGCAAGTTTCCGTGTACGACACAGCACATTTTCCCTCTGCTAACATTCTCCTCTGCCTGTCGGAACTTGTCCTCACTCTCAACAACATCTCCTTTGACACCTCCAACTGGCTCCAAATCAGAGGTGTAGCCATGGGCACTTGCATGGGCTCCAGTTATGCCTGCCTATTTGTCAGCTACGTCGAACAATCCTTGTTCCAGGTGTACACTGGAATTGGATCTGCACTGGATTGGATCCTCCCTGACAGGGAGGCACGGTGGCGCAGCAGTAGAGTTGCTGCCTTACAGCGCCAGAGACCCGGGTTCAATCCTGACTATGGATGCTGTCTGTACGGAGTTTGCACGATCTCCCCGTGACCGCGTGGGTTTTCCCCGAGCACTTCGGTTTCCTCCCACACTCCAAAGACGTGCAGGTTTGTAGGTTATTTGACTTTAAATGTAAAATTATCCCTAGTGTGTGCAGGGTAGTGTCAATGTGCGGGGATCGCTGGTCGTCGCGGGCTCAGTGGGCTGAAGGGCATATTTCTGCGCTGTATCTCCAAACTAAACTAAACTATGAGATGGTGTTGCAGGGCCACTGGCGAAGGCTGAGGTGTTGCGACTCTCTGCATTGCTGGTGTAGGGTGTGAGCATGAGCTTGAAGCATTGCAGTGGTTACAGGGAGAAGGCAGCAGATGGGGTTAGGAGGGATAGATAGACCAATCATGATTGAATGGCGGAGTAGACGATGGGCCAAATGGCCTCATTCTGCTCTCATCTCTTATGATCTCCTGCACTATTATTATTTTATGACAGTGATTCTAATTCAATTTCCAGGTGACAATAATTGATGACAAATGGTCGGGAGCTCCTCAATATCAATGTGACCTCCTGGAGGTTAAGGAAGACCCTGAGAAGGTTCTGATCACTCAGTTCACGGACGAGGAGTTTGAAATAACTCAGCATCTGCTGGAAGAGTTTGGATTTCAACTGGACAGAGAAAGTGCTTCGGCTTTGTGCATTATGAACCGTAAACAAGGAGACGTACTTGCCCTCTTTGCTGCTCTGTACGCTCTCAATGCGTTATGTGACTGAGCTGTTGTGTTGTGCTTCACACCCACTGTTCATGGTTCTCTGACATTAGTTCACAAGGTGTTGGAGCAGAATTAGGCCATTCTGCGCATTGCGTCAACTCTGCCATTCAATCATGGCTGATTTATCTTCCCCTCTCAACTCCTTTCTCCTGCCATCTCCCCACAACCTTAGCCCTTGCTAATCAAGAATCTGTCAATCCCCACTTTAAAAATACCCAAAGACTTGGCCTCTACAGCCGTCTGTGGCAATGAATTCCATAAATTCATCACTCTTTGGCTAAAGACGTTCCTCCTCATTTCCATTCTAAAGACAGGTCTCTCTCAAGGCCCACGGGTGGCTGCCTGTGCAAAGCCATGTTGAAAGATGTTACATGCAGGCATGTATCTGAAGAAATACACTACCCTTACTAATCAAGAACCTGGCAATGTCTGCTTTAAAAATACCCAGACTTGGCGGCACACTCCCAAATACGTACAGGTTTGTAGGATAATTGGCTTTGTATAAATGTAACTTGTCCCAAGTGTGTATAGGATAGTGTTAATGTGTGGGGGTCGCTGGTTGGTACAGAGTCGGTGGGCCGAAGGGCCTGTTTCTGTGCTGTATCTCTAAACTAAAAATACTAAACTTGGTCTCCACCACCATCCGTGGCCATGCATTCCACAGATTCACCACCCTCTGAATAAAGAAATTCCTCCTCATCTCCTTTCTAAAGGTATGTCCTTTTATTTTGAGGCTGCCCCTCTGATCCAAGACTCTTCCACTAGTGAAAACATCCTCTCCACATCCACTATATCCAGCACGGCTTTCCTTTCAGTTTTCTGTGACCTTGATGGGAACTTTCTCCCTTGGTCTCTCTTTGGCTGTTTGATGCTCAGTAAAACTCCATGAATCCGACACACTCGGGAATTTGGTTTTTCAGATTTATTCCAATACACATTCTGTTCATAAAGAAAAATGTTGTACATTCTCATTTCTCGTTAGGTTTCAGATAAGTGCAAGTAACAGAACGAGAGAAAGCTATGGATGAACTAGGGACGTGATGAGTGGAGGGGTGTGCTGGACTCGGAGTCCCAGTGAATGGAGGGGGGGGGGGGGGGGGTGTTGGAATGGGGGTCCCAGGGGAATATTATAACCTGGACCCCAGTGAGGGACTGAAGGTGTTGAAACGGGGGCCACGGTCAATGGAGGGGAGTGATGGAGCTTGGATCTCAGTGAATGGAGGGTGGTGTTGGAATTGGGGACCCAGGGGGTGGAGGGGAGTGCTGGAACAGAGGTTCCCAGTGAGATAAGGGCAGTGTTGGTCCTGAGGTCTCAGTGAGTGGAGGGAGACTGTTGGTATCAGGGTCCCGGTGAATGGAAGGGAAGTGCTGAAACTGGAGGGTGGAGAGAGGTAGCGGGGCAGGGCAGCTCTCAGACGGCAGGGAACTCCAACAGCAGGTTGGTGCAAAGCAGCGAGGGGCAGCTCTGGTCACTGGGACTGCGGAGTCAGCGAGTGGTTTCACGGTGGATTGCGAGGGGTGGAGGGTGGGGGGGGGGGGGGGGGGAGGGAAGGAGAGGGGAGGGGGGGGGTGAGCAGCGGTGGTGGGGAGGAAATTTGGAGCTGTGGTAAGGAGGGGAGAGGAGAAAATGCTTCTGGAACTACATTTACCATTTAAATAATCGTAAATCATGAATGCGTTTTGAAATAAATTTTACTCAGATGCAAACTGAGGAATGGGATAATTGTATTGTATTGTATATCTTTATTGTCATTTCCTGAGTATTCGCATACCCAGAGGAAACAAAAAAACGTTGCTCAACCAGTGTCCATTCAGTGTGCATGAAAAAATAAATAGAAATGAAAATAAAAAATACATGTCATGAACAAATTATAATAATATAATTAATATAATAATAATAATAAAATGTCCTGATTTTGTCCAATTAACAGCTGACAATTATCCCATTCCTTAGCTTGCATCCGAGTATAATTCATTTCAAAACGCATTTATAGTTTACGATTATTTAAATGGTAAATGTAGCTTCAGAAGCATTTTCTTTTTGCATGTTAAAACCCACCTGAGAACCATGGAAGATTTTGCAATTTTAATGATGGCTTTTTCACTTTAAAAACTTTTTATATAACAAATGAATAAAGATAAAACACAATGCCTTACTTTTGATGAAATGCAGGGAGCAAACGCGATAATTCCCGATATTTTCTATCTTTATATCGCCACGTCCAATGTCCGCTAACCACTTCCGCTGTTGTTGCCCCTTCAACTCCCTCTTGTCTTTACCTTCGTTTTTCTTTATCTTCTGGACTGTAAAGTGGGATAACTGTGCCTGGCGGTCACCCCGACTGGCACAGTTATTTACAAGCTCAAAAACGGGCCGTTTCCGCGGTTTTTAACGGGTGTGAAAGTTCGCGTTTCCAGCATCAACAACATGTATTGGAAGTGACATTTGTACCCCAGTTAAATGTTGCGTCCGCGTGGGTGAGGATCTACGATCCAGTGACCTTTCGTGAAATCACCGTCTAGGAAGCAGGAACGACTGACTCACAACCCAGTGTTTAAGAGGGAACTGCAGATGCTGGAGAATCGAAGGTTACACAAAAAAGCTGGAGAAACTCAGCGGGTGCAGCAGCATCTATGGAGCGAAGGAAATAGGCAACGTTTCGTCCCGAAACGTTGCCTATTTCCTTCGCTCCATAGATGCTGCTGCACCCGCTGAGTTTCTCCAGCTTTTTTGTGTGACTCACAACCCAGTCCTGGCAGCGGCCGTGACCCGACACCAGGCGCTGCTCAGGCTGGGTCCACCCCACCGCCGGTCCCTCGCCCCCCCCCCCCCCCATATCGTTTCTAGTCGGCGGCGGCGGCGGCGACAACTGAAGTGCGGGGCAAAGATACTAGTATCTTTGGTGCGGGGTGACGGAGGGTCGGAGCAGCAGCAGCAGCGGCAGCGGCAGCGGCGGCAGCGGCAGCGGCAGCAGCAGCAGCAGCAGCAGCAGCAGCAGTGGCGACCAAAGAGCTCCTCTGGTATCTCAGGTGGCGACGGCGGCTCCACCTCCTTCTGCACCCTGCCCGCCCTTCAAGCGGCCGCTGAGTGCCACTCCGCCAACGAGGAACAAACCCTCCTGCACGCCGAGACTGGGATGAGGGAGGGAGCGAGGAAAGAAAGGGGAAGCACCTGAACCGCTCGGCCCCTGCACCTTCCTGTTGGCTGGCGGAGGAGGGGAGACTGTGGCGAGGAGACCCCAACTGCCTCCCCCTTTGGCGGCGGCGCTTGGCAGTGGACAGGGACGGCCAAGGCTGCGGGTCGATAATGCCGGTGTTGTCCGAGGAGCGTTGACCTTCCTTCCTCACAACCTCTGCTGCCCCTTCCCCTCACTCTCACTTGCACGCCGCCCTCCATCCCCCTTATCCTGGGACCTCTCCACCCCACACTGATTCAGTCCTCACTGACACCCCCTGTGCTTCCCTCCCCATCTACCAAGACCCATCTATTCAACCTGCACTGATCTCCCTATCCACCTCGCATTGATTCTCCTGCCACCTGCACATCCATCCTACACTCAGCCGTCCATTCATCCTGCACAGACCCCCCGATCCACATTGTGCTGACCCACCCCCATTCACCCTGTACTGATTCCCCCACTTCCATCCTGTACTGATCCCCCCCCCCCCCACCCATCCCGTATCCCCCCACTGACATCTCCCGCGCCCTCTCCCCTCACAATTTTACCTACTCCAACCAACGCACACTAAATCCCCTGCTTCAATCCATCCATTCCGCACCGATTGCCTTCTCAACCCTCCCCCCCATCTATCCATCCCGCACTGATTCACCCCCCTCCCCCACCCACTACACTGAAAATATCTTCAGAGCGAACATTGACAATGTTTGATAATGAAATGCAGACAAATGTGTTTTAATTCCCAATGTTATTATTTGCTTTAATCTATAAAGATGGATTAATTAAATTGTGAACACACGAAACATTAAAACCGCGGTGTTCAATTGTCACTGCCACCGTTGAAGCGTTATTACAGAATTTATTTTAATGGCAAATCAATGCTCTTAATATGGAGTATCAGTACTGTAGTTATTTATTCTTCAGATACATGCCTGTATGTGACATCTTCTAACATGGGGAGACTGGGGGTGCACAGACAGCCACCCCGTGGGCCGAGAGAGACCTGCCTTTAGAATGGAAATGAGGAGGAAGTCTTTAGCCAAAGAGTGATGAATTTATGGAATTCATTGCCACAGATGGCTGTGGAGGCCAAGTCTTTGGGTATTTTTAAAGTGGAGCTTGACAGATTCTTGATTAGCAAGGGCTAAGGTGGTGGGGAGAAGGCAGGAGAAAGGAGTTGAGAGGGAAAGATAGATCAGCCATGATTGAATGGCAGAGTAGACTCAATGGGCTGAATGGCCTAATTCTGCTCCAACGCCTTGTGAACTAATGTCAAGAGAAGAACCATGAACAATGGTCGTGAAGCACAGTGCTTCCACACTTCAAAAAGAAAATAAATTCTTGAAATAGAATACCAAATTACCAAATTACATGCTATTTCCCAGCCCTAGTTGGGGAAGGCTTCCCGGGCCAGGAAAGTTCCCGAAATTATTTAATTTCCCTAAAATTACCCGAAGACAACCAGAATTTCCCAAATTTCAGGTAATTTCCTTCAGAGTGGAAACACTGATGAAGCCCAACACAACAGCTCAGTTACATAACGCATTGAGAGCATACAGAGCAGCATAGAGAGGAAGTATGGCTCCTCGTTTACGGTTCTCAATGGGTAAAGCCGAAGCACTTCCTCTGTCCAGTTGAAATCCAAACTCTTCCAGCAGATGCTGAGTTATTTCAAACTCCTCGTCAGTGAGCTGAGTGATCAGAACCTCCTCGGAGTCTTCCTTAACCGCCTCGGAGTCTTCCTTAACTGCCTCGGAGTCTTCCTTAACCGCCAGGTTAACATATCGAGATGCACTAGACCATGTGTCATCAATTATAATCGCCTGGAAATTGATATAGAATCACAGTCATAAAACGATAAGTGCGGGAGATCATGAGTGATAGGAGCTGAATGAGGCCATTTGGCCCATCAAGTCTACACCGCCATTCAATCATGGTTGGTCTATCTATCCTTCCTAACCCCATCTGCTGCCTTCTCCCTGTAACCACTGCAATGCTTCAAGCTCATGCTCACACTCTATACCAGCAATGCAGTCGCAACACCTCATCCTTCGCCAGTGGCCCTGCAACACCATCCCATAGTTTAGTTTAGTTTGGAGATACAGCGCAGAAATATGCCCTTCAGCCCACTGAGTCCGCGACGACCAGCGATCCCCGCACATTGACACTGCCCTGCACACACTAGGGATAATTTTACATTTACCAAGCCAATCAACCTACAAACCTGTACGTCTTTGTAGTGTGGGAGGAAACCGAAGTGCTTGGAGAAAACCCACACGGTCACGGGGAGATCGTACAAACTCCATACAGACAGCATCCATAGTCAGGATTGAACCCGGGTCTCTGGCGCTGTAAGGCAGCAACTCTACCGCTGCGCCACTGTGCCGCCCTATCGGGGTGGATCCAATCCAGTGCAGATCTAAATCCAGTGTACACCTGGAACAAGGATTGTTCGACGTAGCTGACAAATAGGCAGGCATAACTGGAGCCCATGCAAGTGCCCATGGCTACACCTCTGATTTGGAGCCAGTTGGAGGTGTCAAAGGAGAAATTGTTGAGAGAGAGTTAGCAGAGGGAAAATGTGCTGTGTCGTACACAAAAACTTGCTTTATTTCTTTACCTGTTTTACTGGTTTATATTTCTTACCAGCTTTAGCTGTTTGGATATAATCTCTGCCTTAACACTGCTTGCCAACAGGATTAAAGTTTCAGGATCCATCTCTGAAAAAGAAGCAGAATCATTCACATTGTCCTGCAAGACACTGTACCTCTCTACTCAAGGAGAATAATTCCTTGAATTTGGGATGAATCAAGTCTTTTCTACACAAGGGTTTTCACTTTCTTCCCAATAGGCCGTGAGCCGAGGTGCTTTTTCGTTTCATTCTGTGACCCAAATCACGTATCTACCTGTATTTATAACATATTGTGTAAAAATATTATAGAAATCATCCCTGAAACTCGTCAAGACCAAAACCTGGACATATTTTTAAATTATGAGAAAAACCTCCAATTTGCCGCGTAGTAATTGTCCAATCAAAGCACATTTGACATTGAGGCGGACGCCAATTGACCAATCACGCGCTTCGTTTCATGGTCGCTAGACAGCGAGCACTTGGGATCATGGCTGCGTCCTAATGACATCAAAACAATAGCAAGGTTTCGAAGGAATAAAGGTAATGTAACCATGCGGATAATTATGTTTTGCAATTGATTCATCTTTGTAAAGTTATGATGTTAAATAAAAACTGTTAAATAAAAATGATAAATAAAAATGTAGAGCTAGGGTTAGGGTTAGGGTCAGTCAGTCAGTCAGCCGGGCTGTCTCTCCACCGGTGAGTGCTGCAAGGGGTCGGTCGGGCTGTCGGCACTGGCCAGCGATCCCCACACATTAACAGTACCCGACACACACTACCGACAATTCTCTATTTTTACACCGGGCTAATTAACCTACAAACCTGTACGTCATTGGAGTGTGCGAGAAAATCGAAGATCTCAGAGAAAGCCCACGCAGGTCACGGGGAGAATGTCCAAACTCTGTACAGGCAAGCTCTGTTACTGTAGGGGGTTAAAATAGACATCAAATCTTACCGCTGAGTGACTGGATGAGAATGCTTGTCGCCTGGATGATGGCTCTGGACTCTGGGGTGAGAGCGAGGGGTTCTCCTGGTGGATCTTCCCTCTTAATTGCCAACAGATCCAACATCTTCTCCACACATGCTCTGTTATCTTCCTCCATCTGATCCAACACTTGGAGGTCAGGCTGCAGATCATCCAAAATCTGGTCCAGCTGAGCAGGTACAGCATGGATATCAGCAAGTGGAGTAAAACACACAGATCAGTTTGCCCTGCATTGACTCCATCTACACTTCACATTGCCTCAAAAATATAGCCAACATAATCAAATTCTTGCCTCAAACCGGTCATTGCTGCACCTGTGGCTTTGGAGATGGTGCAGAGGTGGTTTACCAGGATGCTGCCTTGATTAGAGGGCAATGGACAATAGGGAATTTGGTCAAACGTGGGTTACTTTCTCTGGAACGCTGGAGGCTGAAGGGAGACCTAACAAAAGTGTATAAAATTATGAGAGGGATAAATAGGAGAGAAAGTCACATCCTTTTCTTCAAGAGTGTAAATGTCAAAGACTAGGGGGCATAGCTTTAAGGTGAGAGGGGGAAAGATTAAAGGAGATGTGTGGAGCAATTTTATTTTACACAAACACGCACAAATCACACACGCACACACATAGTAGTGGGTGCCTGGAACACACTGTCATGGATGGGGCTGTAAACTAGGGTTGCCAACTTTCTCACTCCCAAATAAGGGACACATGATCAAAATATGGGACAAATTCCCGACGGCAATTCGTCAACTGATGCGGCTGTGGCTGGGAGAATGATGAGTTGGCCCGGGTGCTGGTCTGCACACAAAACCCACCCGGCTGGCCAGCTGAGGAGTTTTGGCCCGTGCTGTGCGACATCATGCGCAAGGTCCAGCACCCCATCCAACTCATGAACCGATGATCGGCCCATGAGAAGGAGGGGTGGTGGTGTCGGCGGTAAGCGAAGGTCCGAAGGTCAGACAGATGGCCGGGCTGCTGACCAACCGACGGGGCCACGGGCGAGGCGCTGCTGCTGCACTCCATGGGCTGCACTACGTCGGGACGGGTGAGGTGAGGCCGGTTGCAGCGCTCCGACCCGACAGTCCCCTCGTCACGAGTAGTAGCGGTCAAATACGGGACCAGAGCGGTCCAGAATGGGACAAACCAATTTAGCCCAATATACGGGATGTCCCGGCTCATACGGGACTGTTCGCAACCTTAGTGGAGGCAGAGCTGATAGTGGCATTTAAGCAGCTTTTCAATATGCACGTGAATATGCAGGGAATGAAAGGATATGGATCACGTGCAGGCTGATAAGATTAGTTTGTCTTGGCAACATGCTTGGCACAGATATTGTGGGCCGATGGGTCTGTTCTTCTGTTCACCTCTCTACGTGTAAGCAACAAGACATACTGCCAAGTACAGTGGCTTGCAAAAGTATTCATACCCCTTGAACTTTTCCACATTTTGTCATGTTGGGACGACAGATGGCACAATGGGCTAAGTGTTCGGCTGGCGACCGGAAGGTAGCCGGTTCGAATCCCGCTTGGAGTGCATACTGTCGTTGTGTCCTAGGGGCAAGACACTTCACCCACCTTTGCCTGTGTGTAAATGTAATGTAATTATGTGAAGCACTTTGGGGTCAATGCAAGTTGACTAAAAATGTGCTATATAAATAAGATTATTATTATTATTATTATATGTTACAACCACAAACGTAAATGTATTTTATTGGGATTTTATATGATAGACCAAAACAAAGTGGCACATAATTGTGAAGTGGAAGAAAAATAATGATACATGGTTTTCAAATTTTTTTACAAATAAAAAATTGAATAGTGTGGTGTGCAAAAGTATTCAGCCCCCTTGACTCTGATACCTCTAAATAAAATCCAGTGCAACCAATTGCCTTCAGAAGTCACCTAATTAGTAAATAGAGTCCACTTGTGTGTAATCTAATCTCAGTATAAATACAGCTGTTCTGTGAAGGGAGGTTTGTTAGAGAACATTAGTGAACAAACAGCATCATGAAGCCCAAGGAACACACCAGACAGGTCAGGGATAAAGTTGTGGAGAAGTTTAAAGCAGGGTTAGGTAATACAAAAATATCCCAAGCTTTGAACATCTCACGGAGCACTGTTCAATCCATCATCCGAAAATGGAAAGAGTATGGCACAACTGCAAACCTACCAAGACATGGCCCTCCACCTAAACTGACAGGTCGGGCAAGGAGAGCATTGATCAGAGAAGCAGCCAAGAGGCCCATGGCAACTCTGGAGTAGCTGCAGAGATGCACAGCTCAGGTGGGAGAATCTGTCCACAGGACAACTATTAGTCGTGCACTCCACAAATCGGGCCATTATGGAAGAGTGGCAGGAAGAAAGCCATTGTTGAAAAAAAGCCATAAGAAGTCCCGTTTGCAGTTTGCCACAAGCCATGTGGGGGACACAGCAAACGTGTGGAGGAAGGTGCTCTGGTCAGATGAGACCAAAATTGAAGTTTTTGGTCTAAATGCAAAACGCTATGTGTGACGGAAAACCAACGCTGCACATCACCCTGAACACACCATCCCCACTGTGAAACATGGTGGTGGCAGCATCATGCTGTGGGGATGCTTTTCTTCAGCAGGGACAAGGAAGCTGGTCAGAGTTGATGGGAAGATGGATGGAGCCAAATACAGGGCAATTTTGGAAGAAAACCTGTTAGAGTCTGCAAAAGACTTGAGACTGGGGCGGAGGTTCACCTTCCAGCAGGACAACGACCCTAAACATACAACCAAAGCTACAATGGAATGGTTTAGATCAAAGCATATTCATGTGTTAGAATGGCCCAGTCAAAGTCCAGACCTAAATCCAATTGAGAATCTCTGGCAAGACTTGAAAATTGCTGTTCACAGACGCTCTCCATCCAATCCGACTGAGCTTGAGCTATTTTGCAAAGAAGAATGGGCAAAAATTTCAGTCTCTAGATGTGCAAAGCTGGTAGAGACATACCCCAAAAGACTTGCAGCTGTAATTGCAGCGAAAGGTGGTTCTACAAAGTATTGACTCAGGGGGGCTGAATACTTTTACACGCCACACTTTTCAGTTTTTTATTTGTAAAAAAATGTGAAAACCATGTATCATCATTTTTCTTCCATTTCACAATTATGCACCACTTTGTGTTGGTCTATCACATAAAATCCCAATAAAATACATTTACGTTTGTGGTTGTAACGTGACAAAATGTGGAAAAGTTCAAGGGGTATGAATACTTTTGCAAGCCACTGTATGAGCACCACACTTTGTGTCGATGTTTGTATTCCTGCCCATGTTCAGAGGCACGAACGCTTGCGATGAACAGAGAAAACGCTTGGTACAAACCATTTCATCAAGAACCGTAAGGCTATCACCATGGCCAAGAATTTCAAGGATCACGTTGAGGAACAGTGGCTTCTTGTCCACACACATTTTCGTCAGCTCAGCAAGTATAGTAGCTAGTGGTTCTTTTTTGTCATAACCTGAAGGTGAAATAGAATTATAACCGAGATTGAAAAGACGGAATCTCTCGTAGTAAGGGCAGTATATTTGTCCAGATGCTGTCTGTTCTGAGTTTGTACGTTCTCTCTCCATGGCCACAAGGGTTTTCCCCGGGATCTCCAGTTTCCTACACATCCCAAAGACATGCAGGTTTGTGGCTTTGGTGAAATTGTAAATTGTGTCTAGTCTGTAGGATAGTGTTGGTGTGCGGGGATTGCAGTCGGTACAGACTCAGTGAGCCGAAGGGCCGGTTTCCAGGCTGTATCTCAAAACTAAACCAAACTAAATCACCCCGCTCCCCATCCCTCTAGTCGTAACAAGGACAGAGTCCCCCTTGTCCTCACCTTCCACCCCATCAGCTGGCGCATACGACATATAATTCTCCAACATTTTCGCCACCTCCAGCGAGATCCTATCACTGGCCACATCTTCCCATCTCCTTTCCTTTCTGCTTTCCGTAGAGACCGTTCCCTCCATAACTCTCTGATCAATTTGTCCCTTCCCACCCAGACCACCCCCGCCCCTGTTACTTTCCCCTGCAGGAGATGCTACACTTGTCGCTTTACCTCCCCCCTCGACTCCATCCAAGGACCCAAACAATCTTTCCAGGTGAGGCAGAGGTTCACCTGCACCTCCTCCAACCTCATCTACTGCATCCACTGTCGTACGTGTCACCTTCTCTACATCGGCAAGACCAAGCGTAGGCTCGGCGACCGCTTCACCCAACACCTCCGCTTAGTCCGTACTGACCAACCTGATCTCCCGGTTGCGCAGCACTTCAACTCCCTCTCCCATTCCCAATCTGACCTTTCTGTCCTGGGCCTCCTCCATTGCCAGAGTGAGGCCCAGCGTAAATTGGAGGAACAACACCTCATATTCCACTTGGGTAGTTTACACCCTAGCGGTATGAACATTGACCTCTAATTTCAGGTAGTCCTTACTTTCGCCCTCCTACCCCTCCCCCTTCCCAGTTCTCCCACAAAGCCTACTGTCTCCGCCTCTTCCTTTCATTTTCCTATTCCCCCCCCCGACATCAGTCTGAAGAAGGGTCTCGACCCGAAAGGTCGCTTATTCCTTCTCTACATAGCTGCTGCCCCACGCCGACTATTGATCACCCGTTCAAACTAGTTCTATGTTAACCCACTTTCACATACACATTGGGGGAATTTATAGAGCTAATTCGCCTTCCAACACCATGTCTTTGATATGTGGGAGAAAACCTACACGGTCACTGGGAGAACATGCAAACTCAGCGCAGGCAGCACCCAAGGTCAGGATTGAACCCCCGGTCCCTGACATGGTGAGGCAGTAGCTCAACCAGCTGCGTCACCGTGCAGACGACACATTATAACCATATAACAATTACAGCACGGAAACAGGCCAACTCGGCCCTTCTAGTCTGTGCCGAACACTATTCTCCCCTAGTCCCATCTACCTGCACTCAGACCATAAACCTCCATTCCTTTCCCGTGCATATACCTATCCAATTTATTTTTAAATGATAAAATCGAACCTGCCTCCACCACTTCCACTGGAAGCTCATTCCACACAGCTACCACTCTCTGAGTAAAGAAGCTCCCCCTCATGTTACCCCTAAACTTCTGTCCCTTAATTCTGAAGTCATGTCCTCTTGTTTGAATCTTCCCTACTCTCAATGGGAAAAGCTTATCCACGTCAACTCTGTCTATCCCTCTCATCATTTTAAAGACCTCTATCAAGTCCCCCCTTAACCTTCTGCGCTCCAAAGAATAAAGACCTAACTTGTTCAACCTTTCTCTGTAACTTAGTTGCTGAAACCCAGGCAACATTCTAGTAAATCTCCTCTGTACTCTCTCTATTTTGTTGACATCCTTCCTATAATTAGGCGACCAAAATTGTACACCATACTCCAGAATTGGCCTCAGCAACGCCTTATACAATTTTAACATTACATCCCAACTTCTATACTCAATGCTCTGATTTATAAGGGCCAGCACACCAAAAGCTTTCTTTACCACCCTATCTACATGAGATTCCACCATCAGAAAACTGTGCACAGTTATTCCTAGATCCCTCTGTTCAATTGCATTCCTCAACTCACTACCATTTACCATGTCCGTCCTATTTTGAATTGTCCTGCCAAGATGTAGCACCTCACACTTATCAGCATTAAACTCCATCTGCCATCTTTCAGCCCACTCTTCCAAATGGCCTAAATCTCTCTGTAGACTTTGATAATCTACTTCATTATCCACAATACCACTTATCTTATTATCATAGACATACTTACTAACCCAATTTACCACACCATCATCCAGATCATTGATGTGCATGACAAACAACAGTGGACCCAACACAGATCCATGTGGCAACGCACTAGTCACCCGCCTCCAACCTGACAAACAGCCATCCACCATTACTCTCTGGCATCTCCCATTCAGCCACTGTTGAATCCATCTTGCTACTCCACCATTAATACCCAACAATTGAACCTTCTTAACCAACCTTCCATGAGGAACCTTGTCAAAGGCGTTACTGAAGTCCATATAGACAACATCCACTGCTTTACCCTCATCAATTTCCCTAGTAACCTCTTCAAAAAAATTCAAGAAGATTAGTCAAACATGACCTTCCAGGCACAAACCCACGTTGACTGTTCCTAATCAGACCCTGTTTATCCAGATGCTTATATATATTATCTCTAAGTATCTTTTCCATTAATTTGCCCACCACTGATGTCAAACTAACAGGTCTATAATTGCTAGGTTTACTCTTAGAACCCTTTTTAAACAATGGAACAACAAGCGCAGTACGCCAATCCTCCGGCACTATTCCCGTTTCTAATGACAATTGATATATTTCTGTCATAGCCCCTGCTATTTCTACACTAACTTCCTTCAATGTCCTAGGGAATATCCTGTCAGGACCTGGAGCCTTATCCACTTTTATATTTTTCAAAAGTGTCAGTACTTCCTCTTCTTTGAATCTCATAGTTTCCATTGCTACTCTACTTGTTTCCCTTACCTCACATAATTCAATATCCTTCTCCTTGGTGAATACCGAAGAAAATAAATTGTTCAATATCTCCCCCATCTCTTTTGGCTTTGCAGATAGCTGTCCACTCTGACTCTCTAATGGACCAATTTTATCCCTCGTTATCCTTTTGCTATTAATATAGCTGTAGAAACCGTTTGGATTTGTCAAAGGCGTTACTGAAGTCCATATAGACAACATCCACTGCTTTACCCTCATCAATTTCCCATGTAACCTAAGATTTACTTTCACCTTACTTGCCAAAGCAACCTCGTATCTTCTTTTAGCTTTTCTAAATTATTTCTTAAGATTCTTTTTACATTCTTTATACTCCTCTAGCACCTCATTCACTCCATGCTGCCTATAATTATTGTAGATCTCTATCTTTTTCCAAACCAAGTGTCCAATTTCCCTTGAAAACCATGGTTCTTCCCAATTTTTACTATTTCCTTTCAACCGAACAGGCACATAAAGATTCTGTACTCTTAAAATTTCGCCTTTAATTGTCCTCCATTTCTCTTCCACATCTTTCCCATAAAACAAAATGTCCCAATTCACTCCTTTTAAATCCTTTCGCATCTCCTCAAAGTTAGCCTTTCTCCAATCAAAAATCTCAACCCTAGGTCCAGTTCAGACCCTCTCCATAATTACATTGGAAATAATGGTATTGTGATCACTGGACCCGAAATCCCCAACACATACCTCCGCCACCTGACCTGTCTCATTTCCTAACAGGAGGTCCAGCACTGCCCCTTCTCTAGTAGGTACCTCTATTTATTGCTGCAAAATACTATCCTGCACACATTTTACAAACTCCAACCCATCCAGCCCATTTACAGAATGTGTTTCCCAGTCTATGTGTGGAAATTGAAATCTCCCACAATTTGGATTTGTGGCATTTTCAGAGTAAAATAAAAGTTTTTTTTCCCCAGAGTGAAATGGAAAATATGAGGCAACTTACTTGACGCTCCAGAACGCTGGTAGCTTATTTCCCAATTTAAATCTAAAGAAAAAAAAAAATAGGATCTGGTATTAACATTGTTATTTGCTCTGTGCCAATTTATAACCCATTTATTAATCAATCTGAGATTCAAAAAGTTGCTTCTTTTTGTGATATTATGCTTTTACATACCCAGAGTATCATTTAGACCAATGATCAGTTCAGAGACCTTGTACGCAATAGATGTTCCAGCTGGAAAAGTTAACTTCCTTTCTTGACTCATGCCGACTTCAGCTTCAAACTAAGGCAACAAAGAAAACTATAATATTTAACTGTGAAAGTTAATCCGATGTAAACTGATTTTCTAGGAAAGTCAATACTATTGGAGAGAGTGTGGAGACGGCCCAAGTCTCGAGATACATTGTGGAAACAAGCCCTTCGGCCCACCGAGTTTGCGCCCACCAGCAATCCTATCCTACCCACCGTACAATTTTGCAATTTTTTAACCAAAGCCAATTAACCTACAAACCGAAGATAGACACAAAATGCTGGAGTAACTCAGCATCTCTGGATATAAGGAATAGGCGATGTTTAAGGTCGAGATTTCGGCAATTCCTTTTCTCCAGAGATGCTGCCTGTTCTACTGAGTTCCTCCAGCATTTACTATCAATCTTCAGTGTAAACCAGCAGCTGCAGTTCCTTCACTAGAAATTGGAGGAACAGCACCCCATATTCCACTTGGGGAGTCTGCATCCTGGTGGGATGAACATTGAATTCTCACAATTCTCTTAGCCCTTGCTGTCTCCTCACCTTCCTCCCTCTCCCTCAGCCCTCGGGCTCCTCCTTCTCCCTTTTCCTTCATTCTCCCCGCCTCCCCCCACGCCCCATCAGTCTGAAGAAGGGTTTCGGCTCGAAACGTTGCCTATTTCCTTCGCTCCATAGATGCTACTGCACCCGCTGAGTTTCTCCAGCATTTATTTGTGTTGCTCCGTTCCATCTTACACATGGACTGGCGATGTTTTAGGTCAGGAGCCTTTTTCAATATAGGCTTGAAATTCCCCTGTGACAAAGAGCAATGATCCTTCCAACACATAACCTACAAGCCTGTGGGTCTTTGGAGTGTGGGAGGAAACTGGAGCACTCGGTAAAACCACACACGGTCACTGGAAGAATATAAAATCTCCATATAAACAAGCACCCGTGGTCGGGATCAAACCCGGGTCTCTGGCACGGTAAGGCAGCAACTCTACCGCTGCGCCACCGTGCCGCGCAATCAAAGGAATAAAAGATGAAGAAAGTTGAAGAGGATATTTAAATTACAGTCTTCCACTACTTTTCGTGTCTGTGGGGAGAAGCAAAATATTCTCGATAGGCGAGACGTATATGGAAAAGCTGTAGAAATACGAGGGAATACTGGAAATACACGTTACATTGGTGGAGAGTGGAATTGAGTCAAGGTTCCTGGTCAATGACTTTGATGGATAAACAAAGACGTGCGTTAATCAACAATTAACGATACCATAGATTCTAAATGGTTCAAATCATCAAACCATTTTCCAAACTCAATTACAAATGATCCACCTTAAATTGTCTCAGAAAGTTACACATGGAAAAGTTTTAACTTTTTCTCAGGTTTGAAGGATAATGAATTGCACACAACTTAATAATGCAAATGTTAGTTTTAATTTGAGAAATACAGCATGGAAACAGGCCCTTCGGCCCACTGAGTCCACACCGACTATCGATCACCCGTTCATGCCAGTTCTATGCTATCCCACGTTCTCATCCACTCCCTACACGCCAGGGGCTATTTTTACTGTGGCGTATTCACCTACACACCCGCATGTGATGTGGGAGGAAACAGGATGACCAGGTGGTCACAGGGAGAATGTGAACAGGGATGGTCTACAGGAGGTTTACGAGAATGATCCCAGGAATGATTGGGTTAATGTATGATGAGTGTTTGACGTTACTGGGCCTGTACTCGCTGGAGGTCATAGCCTTAGAATCAAAGAATGTACCTTTAGAAAGATGAGAAGGAATTTCTTTAGTCAGAGGGTGGTGCAAATGTGGAATTAATTCCCACAGATGACTGTGGAGGTCAAGTCAATGGATATGTTGAAGGCGGAGATTGATAGAACCTCGATTAGTACGGGTGTCAGGGGTTATGGGGAGAAGGCAGGAGAATGGGGTTGAGAGGGGAAGATAGATAATCCATTATTGAATGACATGGTAGACTTGATGGGCCGAATGGTCTAATCCTGCAATTATACCCAATGAACTCAAGAACTCCACACAGACAACACCCGAGGATGGGATCGAAGTGGCTGGCTCTGTGAGGCAGCAACTCTACCAGCGGCTCTACCAGTCCCACTTGAAGCCTAGTAAAAAAAGTTATACTCCCCTTCAGAAGTTTCATTAGAAATTTCATTCCTGTTTCAGCCTTAGCTGAGTTTTTTACAGAACATGCGTGTTCCGTCTCTATCACTTCCAGTATCACATAAAGCATATCATTCTTCATCTGTTTCACAAAGGGATGTTCTCTGTTCACTTTCCTGAAAAGATAAAGTTAGGAAGAATGGTACTAATTAATCAGTTCTGACAAAAGAGGAAATGATGGCATAAGTTAGACAATAGTTTTGCAATTCACCCGACATCTAATTCATGAATCTCACCAAATTGTCAATGAAAATAACAACAACTTGAATCATTCTGTGTGTAATATAATAGTAAGATTAAACAAGAACTTACCTGTTTGAAGTTTGATCTTTATTTTATGAGGAGGAACGTTGAGGGAATACGTGAAGAAGCCCGCTTACGACGCATGCGTGTCATCCTTCAAAGCAGCGGTGTGAGGTCACAGATACACTATAATGACCTAAAATAGTAAGATTATTAAAGAGATACCAGTTTAAGATATGACCATTCGAGGGTGGGAGCGGAGGGCACGTATTCCCTCAACGTTCCTCCTCATAAAATAAAGATCAAACTTCAAACTGGTAAGTTCTCGTTTAATCTTACTATTTTACTTCGGAGTCACGTGAGTGACTACATGAAGATTTCAAAGCTCTGTGACCTCATGCCGTGGAACGAGTCCATGCTTCACAACTGCCTTGGTAGTTTGGGAGAAATTGTTAATGATATTCAAAACATTCATACCAATTATTTAATGGAAATGATAAATAATATCTAATTAATTCAAATCATAACCCTGTATTCTTCATGGATAAATTATCATACAGAACTTAAAATGTTCCCCGAAAACGTTCCCATACTGCTAACTGGTTTGTTATAAAATTTTTGAAACGTTTTCTCCGACAACCATCCTGCAATCCTGAGGATTTGGTCCATGGATACATCAAGGCGATTTGCTGCGGATGTAGCTGCAGCCCTGGTGGAGTGAGATTTAAATGTGTTAGTGTCCACTCCCGCCTATCTTAACCCATATTTCAGCCACTGCGAAATGGTCTGAGTTTACACTCTACGGTACGGTTTCTTATAGCGGATTAAACGCCATTTCCTTGCCTCTGATAGCCTTTGTCCTTTCACTGTATAACAAAACGTGCTTCACTATACAGAGGTGTTTGTCCTTCGGGTAGGCCATCAATTCTATGGCCTGCCCCGCTGATCCTGGTCTATTTTGTTTAATAATACGGTCCTGGATCACAAACCCCAAACTTCCTGCCGCCATAGTGAAGCCATCCAGTCTTACTTTTTGCAATAACTGGACCCTTTGCGCTGTGACTAGCGCCATCAGCATTACCATATCTAGTTAGTTTATCCAGATTTAATGCTGTAGCCGGTGACCAATTCCTTAGCATGGTCAGGACCACACTTACATCCCAGATTTGGTTGTATCTTGTTTTGGGTGGCTTGGTGTTAAAATTGCCTCTTAAAAGTTTAACTACCAGAGGATGTGATCCCACAGACTGTCTTTCTGTTCCTTGCCACCAATAACTTGACAATGCACTTCTGGCACTATTCATAGTGCTGTAACTCAGTCCTCCATAGTGCAGGCTGGTGAGAAAACTCTAGCACCGCCGGAACATCCTTATTTCTGTGGTCCAGAAGGTTATTATGGCAGTAATTAGTCCATTTTTAATATGACCTAAATACTGTTTTTGTGTAGACCTTCTTTATGCTGCTGTGATCATGTCCACAGTTCTTTTTGATAGCCCCATGTCCCGTAGCGGTCTTTTAGAGTCTACAACCTACTAAATCAATATTTTCTATGGCATGGATAGCTATCCTGAGTTACTGGATGCGGCAGTAACTTAGGACTATGTCTTAAAGTTATACATGGTTCCAGCACCATGTCCTGTACCCCGGAAAACCATAGTTGGGTAAGCCAATCAGGTACTAAGACATCCCAGATGCCGATTCCTGTTGAATTTCCCTTAGTACCCGATTGATTAGGTAGAAAAGGAGGAAATACATAAATGAACCATTTCCCCCCCTAGTGCAGTGAAAATGCATCTGTAGCTTCTGCCCCAGGATCTGGTTCCAATGATACATACCTCGGTAACTGGTGATTTAAACCTGGATGCAAATCTAATATCCGGCCTTCCATACTTTACTGTGATTTCAGCAAATACCGTTCTATCCAACATCCATTCAGTACTTTCAATAAATTTTTGTGACCTGGTGTCTGCCACTGAATTAGTATCCCTGGTAGATACGTAGCCGATAACCAAATATTCCTTTGGACACACCATTGCCAAATTGAATTTGCCAATTCATCACAAGATGTTTATATATTTCCACCCATATGACTTAAATATGCCACCACCGAGGTATTATCTATCTACAATCTAACATGCTGCAGTTTCATTACTGAGCAATAAGATTTTAGCCCATGAAATGCACTTAACATTTCTAAGTACTTATACCCTTTGTGTTAAGTAGGTTAGCTTCTTGTATATTCCATCTCCCCCATAGCTCGAGATGGTATCAGTTGTACCCTAACCAATTGCACTGGCATCTGGTTGTAATAGCACAGACGAGTTGTGAATAACTATTGGGTTGGAGCAATACTTAACATTGTGTTCCCACCATTGTAATTCTTTTATGGCTTCTATTGTTAGCTCCATTGGCCAAAAATAAATGGCCTCTATTAATTTTGAGTGCTCTAATCCTATTGTAACTCTGTGGCTTTCCCTATTAGTAAAGTCATTAACATATTAAATGTGTTAATGGTGTCAATTTTGACTTAAGTGGATGGCTAATGAATCCCAGCTGTTCAAACAATTGTTTAGTGGCAACCACTGGCTAACATGCCAATTCATAAGTTATTCCCACAATAAGTGTATCATCCAACTATGCCATTACTCTATGATTTTGGTGTTGCGGCAATACCAAAGCTGGTTTAAAAATTTTCCTTCTGTTGGATATTGTATAGTAAGCATCTTTAAGATCAATACTTGCCATAAAGTAGCCTGCTGAAACTAACTCTTTAGCACTGCTAAAAGTATCCATTTTTAAAATGAACATATTGCACAACATTGTGAAGCGTTGATAAATCCATAATAATACGGCAACCCCCATCTTTCTTATTTCTAATAAATATGTTTGAGACAAACTCCTGTTGTTCAGGTTTGGTTTGTTCCATTACCCCTTTAGTGAATAATCTTTGTGGTTCCCTTTTAGTAAGCATGTATATTCTGTCCGGTGTATGTTGTACTGGAGGGTTTAGTTTGTGTAGAAACTCTATCAGATATCCCTTATACTGCTAAGGATATATCTGTCCATAGTTATATTACACCATGCTTCCAACTGAAGTTGCAATGCCCCTCCAACTTCCGTGCTCCCTATTAATTCTGGAGCCCCAGATTCACCTACCTCCATGGTTATCGGTGGTAACCGAGTTATTTTCTTGGTTTCATTCGTGGTTGTGGAGGGCCTTGAGGTTGAGGTTAGGGTAGATGCTGAAGTAGAGGCTTTTGCATCTTCCACAGTGGTCGTCCTGGGCCAAACCCTAAAAAGGACGCTGCTGCTGGGTACCTCTGCTCAATTCTTTGTAGTATTATTACAAAAACTACCTTTCTTAGGATGCCCATAAGGTTAATCTCTTTTCCCCAGATATCCTTTGGATGTTCTAATCAGCCCCAAAGTCTTGGCCTCCTCATCCAAATCTTTAACCTGTTTGGACAGGTCTCCCCCAAATAACAGGATCTATAGCCCTTTGCTTACATAGTACAGGTGCACAACCTTTTATCCGAAAGCCTTGGGACCAGACACTTGTCGGATTTCGGACATTTTCGGATTTCAGAATGGAAGATTTTTAGCGTAGATTAGGTAGGTAGCGCGGGCGGCTTGAAAAGTCTGGAGCAGCTGCCTCCTCCCCGGAGACCGGGGAATCATTGCATAAATGTTAGTCAGTTAGTTTGGAGGGATTTTATGTGGTGGTGGTGGTGTAGGGGTGAAGGGGGAAACTTTAATTCTTAGTCCCCTACCTACCTGGTCGGCGACTCCCAACCTCGCGGAGCTGGGGGCTCCGTCCGGCCGCGGGCGGCGCCGGTTGTAGCTCCGACCCCGGCAACTCTACCCCTGGCTGCGAGGCGCTCCAAATCCAGCGCAGCCCGCGGCCGGACGTCCCAGCTCCGAGAATGTCGGGAGTCGGCGGCATCGCAGCGCTGGGATACCAGCGGGGAGCGGGCAATGCCTTACCGGGTCGCCGTGCGGCAAGCTCCGGAGCGCTGTGGCCGCCTTCTTCCAACATTCGCGGAGCGTCGCTGGATTTGGAGCCGCGGAGCTGGGGGCTCCGTCCGGCCGCGGGCGGCTCCGGTTGGAGCTCCGACCCCGGCAACTCTACCCCTGGCTGCGCGGCTCCAAATCCAGCGACGCTCCACGATGTTGTGTGTCGGCGGCCACAGCGCTCCGGAGCTTTAGCACGGCGACCCGGTAAGGCATTGCCCGCACCCCGCTGGTATCCCAGCGCTGCGTCGTCGCCGACTCCCGACATTCGCGGAGCTGGGGCAGATATCCCTTAATACTGCTAAGGATTTGGAGCGCCTCGCAGCCAGGGGTAGAGTTGTTGCAATGTCCCTCCAACAACCGGCGCCCTATTAATGCTGGAGCCCCACCGGACACAGCGCTGCGGAGCTTACTGCACAGCGACCCGGTAAGGCATTGACCGCTCCCCGCCTCTCCGACCAGGTAGGGGACTAAGAATTAAAGTTTACCCCTTCACCCCCCTTCACATAAAAGCCCTCCAAACTAACATTTAAGCAATGATTTACAGATGTTTAAGCGTCTCCCGGTCTCCAGGGAGGAGGCAGCCGCTACAGTAGTACAGACCTGGGTTGACCGTGGGTCGTTTTGGGTCAAGTTTGGCGCCAAACGCGAGCTTTGGTGCGCAGACGACATCATGGAAAAAATGGCCGGTTTTCGGAGCTTTTCGGTTTCTGGAACACCGGATAAAAGGTTGTGCACCTGTATAACGAACTTAGGGTCTAGAGCTGGGTGAATGGCCCTCTTTCTAATATTATTTAGTTCAAACTGCACATTGCAAAATAGTGCTAAGGCATCCTTGTGGTCACTAGTCATGTCCACCTTTTCTAACATGCGGGCCAAGGCTGTTATGCCCGCCATGAGACCTTTCAGAGTATTTCGGATTTTAATATCCTGACTCCTAACGGCCTGCCCAACATGTCTGCAAATGCACTTGTAACACTGGCTACATTAAGAGCACCACAATTTCCCGGGGTATAAATGCCTTGCCAACACTTCAGCAAAAGTATTAGCTTGAAGTTGATGGGTGGACATATATTCAATACTTACAGCCATCCTCCTCGAGATCATTCTCAGTGTGTTCCTGCTGGAAGTACTGGCTCATCGTGTCCAGCAGGTTTTTCTTTCCCCCCCTTCATTAGGGGAAGGTGGCTCCATCACCTGCTCAGATTCTGACCCCGTCAGACCTTCAATACCCTCCTCAGAGGCGTCTGATATTTCATGCAGCCCTTTATGGGAAACTGCTGTGGGACTTATATTTTTTGCCCACTGTGGCTATTCTCCAATCCCGGAGCCTGCCACTGTGGAGAAATTTACTCCAGCAACCGCTCCAGCCGACACATGTTCTCGGGCACTAGTCGATCGCGGGTGCTTTAATATATCGGACCGCTCCTGCCGACCTTGGTGCTCTCGGGCACTAGTCGCACGCGGTATTTCCCACAGCCGGTCCCCATGCCTACGGGCACTAGTCGCTCCCGGCCTCCCGATATACTCATGCCGCTCCTCACGGTCCCGGTACTCACGGGCACTTCTACCCATTTAGGGTGAAGTTTGGCACTTGCTTCCTTATGGGAGATGCTGGTGCCGACATTCGTTGCTGCCTGCTGGTCAGTAAACGGCAACGATATTTGTGTGGCGGCGACGTCTGTGGCTCTGCCCTGACGTCCATAGCTGGCTGCCTGCTGTTCAGAACACAGCAGCAACGTCTGTGGCTCTGCCCTGACGTCCGTAGCGGCAGCGACGTCTGTAAAGAAAAAAGGTAAGGAAAATTTGTTCTTACCTGTGCTGGTTCTCAGCCTGCCGTTTGGGAGGAACGTCCTTCCTCCCGCAGCCCCACGGACCCCGTAGCGTAGGTCCTTGGGCTGTTTGTCCGAGATGTCGGGCTGACGGCTACGGGGTACTCCTGTCGGCGTCTTCCCCCCCCCCCCCCAGCTGAAGTTGTACCAACTCCCGCTAAGGGACTATCCTCTAGTGGCCGTTTGCTGGTTACCTGCTGCTTGCAGATATCTCCCTTGCCAGCTTTAAAACAGCCTTCCTGTAGGAAAAAGTAAGGAAATAAACGACGTTCCCTTACCTTTCCAATGCAGGTTCGAAAAAACCCTGCCGTTTGGGAGGAAACGTCCTTCCTCCAGCGACGACGAGTTGCAATGCGTGTATGCGATATGACACGCATGCGTCGTAAGCGGGCTTCTTCACGTAGTCACTCACGTGACTCCGAAGTAAAATCCAAGTGTATGTTATATTAAGCAAAGTTAGACGTTACTGTGTGTAGAGCAAGTTGTGCAAGAGGCACAGATCAGGTAGATGCAGAAAAAAAGTCTCCTTCCCAGAGTATGGGAATCATGAACTAGAGGACATAGGTTTAATGTGAGGGGGAAAATATTTAATAGGGGTAACTTTTTCACTTAAAGGGTTGTGGGTGTATGAAATGAGCTGCCGACTGAGGTAGTTGAGGAAGGTACGATCACAACATGTACTAAATATTTAGACAAGTACATGGAAACAACAAGTTTGGAAGGATGTGGTTGAAACGCAGGCAGGTGAGACTAGTGTAGATGGGCATGTTGGTCAGCGTGGGCAGGGCCTGTTTCCATGCTGTATTAATCCATGACTCTCTGCCTCAGCCAAATGTCAAAGCAGCAGATAATTTTGAATATTTCTGAATATCAGAAAATCTATTTTTAAAATGCTCAATAGACTAAGTGGGACCCGTTGGGTCCCAGCTTCACACGGGAGGGCTGGTCCCCCAACGCAATATTCCACCTCTGCACCACTTCCAATATTGCTGGCCAGTGGGGGGTGGGGGTTTCTGGAGCGCTAGTATGTGTGTTGTGGGTCAAAGCGACTGGTTTCCAGATGGCTAGTATGGACATTGTGGACTGAATGGATTTTTGGACTTGCAGTTCACTAAGTCATGGGTGGTGGGCTGGCACTTCAGTCACTTACAGCTGGTGGGCTGGCATTTCACTTACTCATGGCTGGTGGGCTGGCAGCCCAGTCACTCACAGCTGATGGTGGCAGTTCACTCAGTCACCCCTCTTCCTTTCTCCCCCCACTCTGCTCCATGCCATTCCCCTCCCCCACACACATTCAGTCTATCTCCCCTCAATCTCCCCCCATGTACTCTTAGTGGCTCTCCGACAGCGCAACTATTCCTGCCTATTAGGTTACTATTGTGATGAAGAGCACGCAGGCATGGCAAGTGGAAAAAGGATTTATTAAAGTTTAAAATGTGAATGGCTTAAAATATAACAACAATTGAAACGTTAAAGATGAGATTTATTAAGTTATTTTTTGTTGTGTCTCTTGCTGTGTTCTGCAGCTCACTGCCTCTTGATATTAAAAAAAAGACAATTTTAATATAGAGAGATGAAACGGTCAGATTTTAACAAAGAAAAACTGATAATTCACCTCAAAAGGCATCATGGAGTGCAGGCCGCAAGCCCATCCTCACAGCATTTCATGCAGAGCACACACACACACACACACATACACACACACACAGCCAGACACACACACAGCCAGACACACACGCACACACACAGCCAGACACACACACACACACACACACACACAAAGACAATCACACACATGCAGCCACACACACACACAAAGACACACTCACACAGAAATACACACAAACACAAAGACACACACATAGTCACAAACACGTATACATTCACAGACCCACACACACACTCACACAGATAAGCAGACACTCACGCAGACACACAGACAGACAGGCACTCATACACAGACACTCACACACTCATCCACAGACACAGCAACTCATACATACGCACGCACAGACAGACGACGCGCACACATACTTTAGAAGCAATAGAGATACTATCTGCAAGCATTTTAGAACCAATAGAGACACTTTTTGCAAGCATTTTAGAACCAATAGACATTTTTATGCAAGCATTGTAGAACCAATAGAGACACTTTTTGCAAGCTTTAGAACCAATAGAGACACTTTTTGCAAGCTTTAGAACCAATAGAGACACTTTTGCAAGCTTTAGAACCAATAGACATTTTTTTCAAGCTTTAGAAACCAATAGACATTTTTTTGCAAGCATTAGAACCAATAGACGTTTTTTGCAAGCTTTAGAACCAATAGACATTTTTTTGCAAGCTTTAGAACCAATAGACATTTTTTGCAAGCTTTAGAACCAATAGACATTTAGAACCAATTTTTTGCAAGCTTTAGAACCAATAGACACTTTTTGCAAGCTTTAGAACCAATAGACATTTTTTGCAAGCTTTAGAACCAATAGACATTTATTTGCAAGCTTTAGAACCAATAGACATTTTTTGCAAGCTTTAGAACCAATAGACATTTTTTTGCAAGCTTTAGAACCAATAGACATTTTTTTGCAAGCTTTTGAACCAATAGACATTTTTTTGCAAGCTTTAGAACCAATAGACATTTTTTGCAAGCTTTAGAACCAATAGACATTTTTTTGCTAGCTTTTGAACCAATAGACATGTTTTGCAAGCTTTAGAACCAATAGAGACACTTTTTGCAAGCTTTACGAACCAATAGACATTTTTTGCAAGCTTTAGAACCAATAGACATTTTTTGCAAGCTTTAGAACCAATAGACATTTTTTTGCAAGCTTTAGAACCAATAGACATTTTTTTGCAAGCTTTAGAACCAATAGACATTTTGTTGCAAGCTTTAGAACCAATAGACATTTTTTGCAAGCTTTAGAACCAATAGACATTTTGTTGGAAGCTTTAGAACCAATAGACATTTTTTTGCAAGCATTAGAACCAAAAAAGACACATCTGCAAGCATTAGAACCAAATGAGACACTTTTTGCAAACATTTAGAACCAATAGACACGTTTTGCAAACATTTTAGAACCAATAGACACATTCTGCAAGCATTTTAGAACCACTAAGGGCACTTACATTTGAGTAAACATGTGCTCAGTGTTATTCACAGCTCAGAGAAACATGACCCTCTGCCTTCCTCCATCTTGAAGAGACTGTGAGGCACACCACTTCCTGGTTTTATAGTCCCTCCTCCCTGCCGCCAGCGGGGGCAGCAGAGAGAATGGGGAATTTTGTAAAACATTAATATCTCTGTCATTTTTCATCGACGGGAAAAATCCTCGGCACACATGCGGCGGATGGGAGCTCTGAGCGAGGTGGCCAAAAATGATGGCCGTAGGTGGCGGCGTTCTCTCGGAAATCGCAGCAGAGATGTCCAAAAGCGGTAAAGAACAGAGATTTAGTAATATATACTAGACCGTGCAGACCCGTTGGGTCTGTTCCCCCAACGTGTGGTTGTGGGGGGGAGGCGGCATGCAGCATCACACACACTAACTATCCCCCCCCCCGAACTCACGCTAATTACCCCCCTTGATATTTCCGAGGTTCTGTGGAGGTTTCCGGAGGAGGCGCTGTCCTGAACGGCTGCCTGTCCTGCAGCTGTTCGTTTTTTTTCACTTATTTATTACTTTTTTTAGTACGTTAAAAGTGTGTAGTCAGGGGGTCTAATCTTTTTATGTGTGGGGGGTGGTGGGGGGGGAGGGGGAAACTGCTTTTCAAGTCCCTACCTGGTCGGAGGGGTTGACTTCCTCCGAGCAGCGTCAGGGGAGAGGGGGGGAGAGGGGAGAGGGGCAGAGAGGAGGGGAGTGAGAGGAGGAGGGGGTGAGAGGAGGGGGGGGGTGGAGAGGAGAGAGGGGGGGTAGAGGAGAGGGGGGAGAGGAGAGGGGAGAGGGAGAGAGGGGGAGGAGAGGGGGGGAGGAGAGGGGGAGGAGAGGGGGGAGGAGAGGGGGGGAGGAGAGGGGGGGGGGAGAGGGGGAGAGGGGGGGAGAGGGGGGGGAGAGGGGGGGGCAGGGGGGGGAGTGAGAGGAGGGGGGTGAGAGGAGGGGGGGAGGGAGAAGAGAGAGGGGGGAGAGGGGGGGAGGAGGAGGGGGGGGAGAGGAGAGCGAGGAGAGAGGAGAGGGGGGAAGAAGAGGAGAGAGGGGGGAAGAGGAGAGAGGGGGGATAGGAGAGAGGGGGAGAGAGGAGAGGGGGGGGGGGGGAAGAGGGGGGAAGAGGAGAGGGGGAAAGGAGAGGGGGGATAGGAGAGAGGGGGAGAGAGGAGAGGGGGAGAGAGGGAGGGGGGATAGGAGAGAGGGGGAGAGAGGAGAGGGGGGGGTAGAGGGAGGGGGAGGAGAGGGAGGGGGGGAGAGGAGAGGGGGGAGAGGAGAGTGGGGATGGGAGGGAGAGGGGGGGAGAGAGAGAAAAGGAGAGAGAGACAGGGGGGGAGAGAGAGAGAAAGAGAGAGGGATAGGGAGAGAGAGAGATAATGCATTTTTACTCAACCCAAACCCCCCAAACAACCATTTGCAGGCAGTGCTTTTTTCCTCAAACTAACCATAACCATATTTTCATTTTCAAACCAAATTAAGGGTACTTACTCACAGCTGTGCAGACATTTGTTCAGTCATTCAGAGCTCAGACCTCCATGTTGTACAGACTGATTGGGGCACACCACTTCCTGGTTTTATAGTCCCTCCCCCCTGCCGCCAGCGGGGGCAGCAGAGAGAATGGGGAATTTTGTAAAATCATTAATATCTCTGTAATTTTTCATCGATGCGAAAAATCCTCGGCACACATACGGCTCTGAGCAAGGTGGACAAAAATGACGGCCGTAGGTGGCGGCGTTTTCTCGGAGATCGCAGCACAGAAGGCCAAACGTGGTCAAGAACAGACTTTTAGTAATACAGATATAGATAATAAACATCTTACTTTCCTTATAATACAAGTTAAAGCAAAGCTGAACCTGATAGGTGCCAGCGGTTTTCACTCTCGAATAAGCTAACAAAGTACAAGAGGCTGCCAAACACCACATTGAAGTGAAAAATACACCCTCTGTGAGTAATAATCAACCTGCTGGAGGAACTCAGTGGGTCAGACAGTATCTGTGGAGGGAAATAGATGAACGACACTTCAGGTTGGGAGCCTTCTTCATTGAGATTGTCAGCTTCTTTTGGATTGGTAACCTGGGTTTGTGTGGGTTTAGTTTAGTTTAGAGATACAGTGCGGAAACAGGCCCTTCAGCCCATCTAGTCCACGCCGACCAGTGACCCCGTACACTAGCCCTATCTTACATGCGAGGGACAATTTACAATTTTTACAGAAGGTAATTAATCTACGTCTTTGAAGTGTGGGAGGAAACCAGAACATCTGGAGAAAACCCACGTGGTCACAGGGAGAACGTACAAACTCCGCACAGACAGCACCTGTGGTCAGGATTGAACCCGCATCTCTGGCGCTGTAGAGCAGCAACTCTACCACTGCAACAATGATTACCTGTCTTTGACAACATCCAGCAGCGTGCGATCAGAGATTGTGTGCTTTCGCATTTCCACACTTGACATGGTGTCTGAGGAACTTCCTGAGACGTGCGCTCCTACATCAACATAGCCGGAATCCACGCCCGCTTGGGCCTTGGCCGAGGCGCTGAAAGCTTGAGAATAGCAGGCAATGATAGAGCTACTCAATCCTGGGAAAAGAAAGCAAATCGACTGTTAGCGGTTGCTCGCTATTTCCTGTTACAACGTCGGAGAACTGGTCAGTGTTTATTAACCACACAGTGATATCAACAACTGTTGTCCACACATGGGAACAGGAAGTTGCTGTTGGTGATACTGGTCTCTCCTGAAGAAGCATTATTGCAAACTTCTCAGATAACAAAGAACGCCTCTCTGGCCCGGAAAACTGGGCAGGATAATATACAAAATCTATCTGGAGTCACATTTCCTCATCATGTTGAAGTGTCGCCGGTCGGTGTAACCGGGAGGGAGCTGGAGATGTCGGACGTGAGGAGCAAGGGCCGGTGGGAGGGTGAACCGGGGCAATGTCTCCAGAACCTTCAAGGGCGGCTGCAGGAGGCGCCACTGGGACACAAAGATGGCCGCGCGAGGTGAGGGACGCGAGTTGACGGGAACTGGTCCAGTACATCGAGCGCGCGGTGGCGCCCGCATGTGTAGTAAATGCAAACAGAATTTCACTGCGCGGTTGCACATGTGACAAATCATGTACTGTTGAACCATTGATCTAGTAAAATATTCACAATCTGTTAAATAATGAGACTGTTCAACTTCAACATGTATGTCTTTGCTTTCTGTGAAATGTAATTGGAAAATATTCATTTTTATTTCTTGGTTGGCTGACGTGATGTCTGCACAACACACGATACATAGAAACATAGAAAATAGGTGCAGGAGTAGGCCATTCGGCCCTTCGAGCCTGCACCGCCATTCAGTATGATCGTGGCTGATCATCCAACTCAGTATCCTGTACCTGCCTTCTCTCCATACCCCCTCATCCCTTTAGCCACAAGGGCCACATCTAACTCCCTCTTAAATATAGCCAATGAACTGGCCTCAACTACCTTCTATGGCAAAGAATTCCACAGATTCACCACTCTCTGTGTGAAAAATGTTTTTCTCATCTAAGTCCTAAAAGACTTCTCCCTTATCCTTAAACTGTGACCCCTTGTTCTGGACTTCCCCAACATCGGGAACAATCTTCCTGCATGTAACCTATCCAACCCCTTTACAATTTTGTAAGTTTCTATAAGATCCCCCCTCAATCTTCTAAATTCTAGCGAGTACAAGCCGAGTCTATCCAGTCTTTCTTCATATGAAAGCCCTGACGTCCCAGGAATCAGTCTGGTGAACCTTCTCTGTACTCCCTCTATGGCAAGAATGTCTTTCCTCAGACTTGGAGACTAAAACTGTACACAATACAAGGCGTGGTCTCACAAAGGCCCTGTACAACTGCAGTAGAACCTCCCTGCTCCTACACTCAAATCCTTTTGCTATGAATGCTAACATACCATTCGCTTTCCCAGGTTCCTTACAGATGGTGTACAGTGTGAATGGTCTCAGAAATCCCAAGTCTGAATCAACGTTGTGTTTGCACCCATCGTGGGAGGGAGAAGGACAGAGGGCAACGGTATTGTAATATTAGACTATAGCAGGAAACTTAACCGTACGCTATCTTCACTCCATCTCCCTATTTCTGCCCGCTCTTATTGCAATATGACAAAGATACAAAGAAGCATTTAATGAGTGGTTCACTTTAAACTTAAAATTATTCCACGGTGTTCACAAAGCTATGGTGATACGAAGAGATGTTTTTAACCCATTCACACGATGTTCCGTTTAGTTTATAGACAGCATGGAAACAGGCCCTTCAGCCCACCGGGTCCGTGCAATCTGCTGTTTCTTGGAAATGGCGCCAAAGCATGGTGCCTCTCGCATGCGGGATCAGTGGATCTACTGGACTCTTTGCAAGAAAGAATTTCACTGTGCGTTTGCACTTCGCACTGTGACAATAAAAGGACCATTGAACCATTGAAATTTGTACCAATGGCGGCTTTTCATTGTGACTTCATTTAATTATTTCATTTTTAATTTTCCAGTTGTCAGAGTGTGACTTTGGAAAGTGGACATTGTTCTGGGGACCACAGTTAGTCTGAAGGAGGATCCCGAGCCAAGCCGAATTGTCACCTGTTTACCCTTGAGCAAACCACAAAGTCCTGGAAGAACTCAACAGTCAGGCAGCATCTGTGGAGGGATTGGATGGGCAACATTTCGGGTTGGGACCTTTCTTCACTCAGAAACGTTGTGACCACTTTCCTCAATAAATGCTGCCTGACCTGCTGAGTTACTCCAGCACTTTGTGTTTTATAAAAGATTCCAGCATCTGCCTTTCCTCGTGTCTACATTATTCTGGGTATCTTAATCCAAACAATCATTTCCCTTTTACAACATTGCTTCTACATTTGTCATCAATTTAACTTGTTGCAAGCTAGACTGCAGTGTGCAGGAAAATGTTAGAAATGCCATATCTTACCAAAATCTAAATCTTGGCCATCAATCAATATATCAGTCAGTGTGAAGGAAGTGGGAACATAATTTTCTCTGCTGAAAAAAAATTTTTGCTTCTTTTTGATGACTAGGTGAAGTGGTTTGCATTTTGGAGAATCAAGCGGGCTTTTCACAGGAAACAGTGCGCTGCCTTCAGGGTCAATCTCACTCACAATTTTCTTGGTAGTGCTATAAAACATGGCTCTAAAACAAACAAACATTAAGCATAACATTAACAATGGAAATACGTGGCATGTTAGGCAGCATCTCTCTGACGGCTGAAACAGAGCCAAGGGTCGATGGAGAAGCTCAGCGGGTCATGCAGCATCTGTGGAGGGAAATAGACAGTTGACGTTCTGGGTCTAGTCTAGGTGAGCTTATTGTCCAATGCACAAGTACAATGAAGTACAGGTACATCACAGGTGCAGCAGCACCACAAGCACACAGACTCAAACATTGGCCTTCATCAGTTAGTATTGAGTTTAGAAGTTGGGAGGTAATGTTGCAGTTGTATAAGACATTGGTGATGCCGCATTTAGAGTATTGTGTTCCGTTCTGGGCACCAGAAATGCTGAAGTAACTCAGTGGGACAGGTAGTATCTCTGGAGAAAAGGAATGGGCGACGTTTCGGGTCGAGACCCTTCTTGACTCGGGTGGTGGGAGATATTGGGGGAATGTGAACGCACCAGATTTGGGGAGGGAGGGGGGAGAAATAGGAGTTGGGGAAGTTGGAGAATTTAATGTTCAAACAGATTCACTCCGCCCCCCCCCCCCCTTTCAGTGTGAAGCAGGGTCTTGACACGAAACGTAACCAATTCTCTCTCCACAGATGCTGCCTGTCCCGCTGAGTTACTCCAGCATTTTGTGTCTATCCTCGGTGTAAACCAGCATGTGCGGTTCCTCCCTACCAAAGATCCTATATAGGATCTTTGCTTCCTACACCGCGCTCATTAACAAGACATTTGATCCGCATTCATTATCTACCCCGACGGTGGCGGTGAAGTTAACAGTGAAGTGTGAAGTACTAAGGTACACAAAATTGCTGGAGAAACTCAGCGGGTGCAGCAGCATCTATGGAGCGATGGAAATGGGCGACGTTTCGGGCCGAAACCCTTCTTCAGACTGAACTCTAGGATGTCCCGAGGGCCTAGAAAGGTTTTGTATAAATGCAACATTCCCTTACTGAAGAAGGGTTCCGAGCCGAAATGCCCCCTGTCCGCCATTCGCTCCCCAGATGCTGCCTGACCCGCTCAGTCCCTCCAGCTTTGTTAAACAAATTCAGCTTCTACAGTCTCTTGTGTTTCCATATTCTGAGGGAGTTTTGTGTGCATTCAAAGTGTTGCCTAACCCGGGTTAATCTCCTGTGTTGGGTTCTCGGTAACGTGGTTCTTGAAATCACCCCTTCCTCGCCCACTCCCCTCTACTGCTTTTCATCCCTTTCCCACTCCTCATTCCCTCATCTCTCCGCCATCACTTGTCCTCCCCCCTCCTTCCCTCCCCGCCACCGCACCCCATCCCACCCCCTCCTTACCGTTGCTCCAAATTTCCTCCCACCACCGCAGCTCACCCCCTCCCCACCCTCCACCCCTCGCAACCCACACTGAAACCGCTCCCCGACTCCCAGAGCTGCCCCCTCGCCGCTTACACCCACCTGCTGTTGGAGTTCGCTGCCGTCTGAGAGCTGCCCGGCCCTTTCACCCCCGCGGGCAGAAAGATCAGTTTACCTTTTAGAATGTGGAGAACCTGTAACATCCCGGTTCAGGAATAGCTGCTTCCCCATAGCCATCAGTCTATTAAACTCATATCAAACAAAAATCTGAACCATAATAGCCTATTGCACTTTATCTGCTTATTTATGTATGTGTATATATATATATATGTGTATGTGTATATATATATACACAATGGTATATGGACATATTGAAATGTCCTGTATTTATTTATTCATGCCTACAATATTCCGTTGTGCTGAAGCAAAGCAAGAATTTAATTGTCCTATCTGGGACACATGCCAATAAACTCTCTTGAATCTTGAACCTTCGCTGTAAACCAGCATCTGCAGTCCCTTCCTACACTGCACTGACAAACAAGACATTTGATCCGCATTCATTATATACCCTGTTAACAGTGAAGTGTGCAGTGCTTCTGGGATGTCCACGAGAGGGTTCTGAAAGATGCTGCCTGACCTGCTGAGTTCCCCAGCACTTCATGTTTTGTTAAAAAATCCAGCTTCGACAGTCTCAAACTTCACTGCACCAATGGGTGTATGTGACAATAAAAGTCCTTTGTACTTGGTAGACAAAAGTGCTGGAGAAAACTCAGCGGGTGCAGCAGCATCTATGGAGCGAAGGAAATAGGCAAATTTGTCTTGTGTTTCCATATTCAGCGGGACTTTCAAAGGTGACGAACGGGCTGCCTAACCCGGGTTAATCTCCTGTGTTGGGTTTTCGTTAACGTGGTTCTTGAAATCAGGTGAGAATTGAATTCACGAGGTGAACCCCCGGGCTTGGGAACAGCGGGGAGATTTGTTCACCAGCATTCCTCCCCCACCCTCTATCCCATCACCACAAGTCACCCCATCCTCGCCCACACCCCTCTATCGCTTTTCATCCCTTTCCCACTCCTCATCCCCTCTTCTCTCCACCATCAATTGTCCTTCCCTCCCCCTCCTTCCCTCCCCGTCACTGTACCTCCACCCCACCACCTCGTCTCCTCCTCTCCCCTGCTTACAGCTGCTCCAAATTTCCTCCCCACCACCGCTGCTCACCCCCTCCCCTCCCCTTCCCTCCCCACCCTCCACCTCTCGCAACCCACACTGAAACCACTGCCGACTCCACACAATGACCAGAGCTGCCCCTTCCACCTGCTGCTGGAGTTCCCTGCCGTCTGAGAGATGCCCTGCCCCGTTGCCTCTCTCCACTCCAGTTTCAGCACTTCCCTTCCATTCACCGGGACCCTGATACCAACACTCACCCTCCACTCACTGAGACCTCAGGACCAACACTGCCCTTATCTCACTGGGAACCTCTGTTCCAGCACTCCCCTCCACCCCCTGGGTCCCCAATTCCAACACCCCCTTCCATTCACTGAGGTCCAAGTTCCATCACTCCCCTCCATTGACCGTGACCCCAGTTTCAACACCTTCAGTCCACTCACTGGGGTCCAGGTTATAATATTCCCCTCTAC